>NW_025728057.1:0-150943 GCF_021461385.2 Schistocerca piceifrons
TATAATTCCGATGCAATTTCTGTGTTTCATCGTCAATATGAAGGTCAGCTGGATACAGTAAACCTGAAGTGAAGCATCGGAATCTATAACAAGTGTCACAGGAATGGTTCAAAACATAGACAGTAAGAAGTGTCGGTCTTCTTGTACTTAAGTCGGCATTGTGCCTTTTGTATATAATTCCGATGCAATATCTGTGTTTCATCGTCAATAAGAAGGTCAGAGGGATACAGTAAACCTGAAGTGAAGCATAGGAATCTATAGCTAGTGTCACAGGAATGGGTCAAAGCATAGACAGTAAGATGAGCCAGTCTTCTTGTACTTGAGTCGGCATTGTGCCTTTTGTAATTAATTCGATGCAATTTCTGTGTTTCATCGTCAATAAGAAGGTCAGAGGGATACAGTAAACCAGAAGTGAAGCATCGGAATCTATTACTAGTGTCACAGGAATGGTTCAAATATAGACAGTAAGAAGAGTCACTTCAGTTGTACTTAAGTCGGCATTGTGCCTTTTGTATTTAATTCCGATGCAATTTTTGTGTTTCATCGACAATATGAAGGTCAGAAGGATACAGTAAACCTGAAGTGAAGCATCGGAATCTATAACTAGTGTCAGAGGAATGGTTCAAAGCATTGAGAGTAAGAAGAGTCAGTCTTTGTGTACTTAAGTCGGCATTGTGCATTTTATATTTAATTCCGAAGCAAATTCTGTGTTTCATTGTCAATAAGAAGATCAGAGGGATACAGTAAACCTGAAGTGAATCATCGGAATCTATAACTAGTGTCACAGGAATGGTAGAAATCATTGACAGTAAGAAGAGTCAGTCTTCTTGTACTTAAGTCGGCATTGTGCCTTTTGTATTTAATTAAGATGCAATTTCTGTGTTTCATCGTCAATAAGGAGGTCAGAGTAATGCAGAAAACCTGAGTGAAGCATCGGAATCTAAAACTAGTGTCACAGGAATGGTTTCAAAGCATAGACAGTAGGAAGAGTCAGTCTTCTTGTACTTAAGTCGGCATTGTGAATTTTGTATTTAATTCCGATGCAATTTCTGTGTTTCATCGTCAATAGGAAGGTCAGAGGGATACAGTAAAACTAAAGTGAAGCATCGGAATCTACAAGTAGTGTCACAGGAATGGTTCAAAACATAGACAGTAAGAAGAGTCAGTCTTCTTGTACTTAAGTCAGCATTGTACCTTTTGTATTTAATTCCGATGCAATTTCTGTGCTTCATCGTCAATAAGAAGGACAGCTGGATACAGTAAACCTGAAGTGAAGAATCGGAATCTATAACTAGTGTCACAGGAATGGTTCAAAACATAGACAGTAAGAAGAGCCAGTCTTCTTGTACTTGAGTCGGCATTGTGCTTTTGTATTTAATTCCGATGAATTTTCTGTGTTTGATCGTCAATAAGAAGGTCCGAGGGTTACAGTGAACCTGAAGTGAAGCATCGGAATCTATTACTAGTGTCACAGGAATGGTTCAAATCTTAGACAGTAAGAAGAGTCAGTCTTCTTGTACTTACGTCTGCATTGTGCCTTTTGTATTTAATTAAGAAGCAATTTCTTTGATTTGTCGTCAATAAGAAGGTCAGAGGGATACAGTAAACCTGAAGTGAAGCATCGGATTCTATAACTAGTGTCACAGGAATGGTTCAAAACATAGACACTAAGAAGAGTCAGTTTTCTTGTACTTAAGATGGCATTGGGCCTTTTGAAATATAATTACGATGCAATTTCTGTGTTTCTTCGTCAATAAGAAGGTCAGAGGGATACAGTAAACCTGAAGGGAAGCATCGGAATCTATAACTAGTCTCACAGAATGGTTCATAACATAAACAGTAAGAAGAGCCAGTTTTCTTTTACTTGGGTCGGCATTGTGCATTTGTATTTAATTCGGATGCAACTTCTGTGTCTCATCGTCAAGAAGAGCGTCAGAGGGATACAGTAAACCTGAAGTGCAGCATCGGAATCTATAACTAGTGTCACAGGAATGGTTTAAAACATAGACAGTAGGAAGAGACAATTTTCTTGTACTTAAGTCGGCATTGTGCCTTTTGTATTTAATTCCGATGCAATTTGTGTGTTTCATCGTCAATAAGAAGGTCAGAGGGATACGGTAAACCTGAAGTGCAGCATCGTAATCCATAACTAGTGTCACAGGAATGGTTCAAACATAGACAGTAAGAAGGGTCAGTCTTCTCATACTTAAGTCAGCATTGTGCCTTTGTATTTAATTCCGATGCAATATCTGTGTTTCTTCGTCAATAAGAAGGTCAGAGGGATACAGTAAACCTGAAGTGAAGCATCGGAATCTATAACTAGTGTCACAGAAATGGTTCAAAACATAGACAGTAAGTAGAGCCAGCCTTCTTGTACTTGAGTCGGCATTGTGCCTTTTGTATTTAATTCCGATGCAATTTCTGTGTTTCATCGTCAATAAGTAGCTCAGAGGGATACAGTAAACCTGAAGTGAAGCATCGGAATCTATAACTAGTGTCACAGGAATGGTTCAAACCATAGACAGTAAGATGAGTTAGTGTTCTTGTACTGAAGTCGGCATTGTGCCTTTTGTATTTAATTAAGACGCAATTTCTGTGTTTCATCGACAATAAGAAGGTCAGAGAGATACAGTAAACCTGAAGTGAAGTATCGGAATCTGTAACTAGTGTCACTGGAATGTTTCAAAACATAGACAGTAAGAGGAGTCATTCTTCTTGTACTTAAGTCGGCAGTGTCCCTTTTGTATTTAATTCCGATGCAATTTCTGTGCTTCATCGTCAATAAGAAGGTCAGCTGGATACAGTAAACCTGAAGTGAAGCATCGGAATCTATAACTAGTGTCACAGGAATGGTTCGAAACATCGACAGTAAGAAGACTCATTCTTCTTGTACTTAAGTCGGCATTGTGCATTTTGTATTTAATTCCGATGCAATTTACGTGTTTCAACGTCAATAAGAAGGTCAGAGGGATACAGTAAACCTGAAGTGAAGCATCGGAATCTATTACTAGTGTCACAGGAATGGTTCAAAACATATGCATTAAGAAGTGTCAGTCTTCTTGTACTTGAGTCGGCATTGTGCCTTTTGTATTTAATTCCGATGCAATTTCTGTGTTTCATCGTCAATAAGAAGTTCAGAGGGAAACAGTAAACCTGAAGTGAAGCATCGGAATCAATAACTAGTGTCACAGGAATGGTTCGAAACATCGACAGTAAGAAGACTCACTCTTCTTGTACTTAAGTCGGCATTGTGCATTTTGTATTAATTCCGATGCAATTTACGTGTTTCATCGTCAATAAGAAGGTCAGAGGGATACAGTAAACTTGAAGTGAAGCATCGGAATCTATAACTAGTGTCACAGGAATGGTTCAAAACATACACAGTAAGAAGAGTCAGTTTTCTTGTACTTAAGTCGGCATTGGGCTTTTTGAATATAATTACGATGCAATTTCTGTGTTTCTTCGTCAATAAGAACGTCTGAGGGATACAGTAAACCTGAAGGGAAGCATCGGAATCTATAACTAGTGTCACAGGAATGGTTCAAAACATAGACAGTAAGAAGAGCCAGTCTTCTTGTACTTGAGTCGGCATTGTGCCTTTTGTATTTAATTCCGATGCAATTTATGTGTTTCTTCGTCAATAAGAAGGTCAGAGGGATACAGTGAACCTGGAGTGAAGCATCGGAATCTATAACTAGTGTCACGGGAATGGTTCAAAACATAGACAGTAAGAAGAGCCAGTCATTTTGTACTTGGGGCGGCATTGTGCCTTTTGTATTTAATTCGGATGCAATTTCAGTATTTCATCGTCAATATGAAGTACAGAGGGATACAGTAAACCTGAAGTGAAGCATCGGAATCTATAACTAGTGTCACAGGAATGGTTCAAAACGTAGACAGTAAGAAGAGTCAATCTTCCTGTACTTAAGTCGGCATTGTGCCTTTTGTATTTAATTAAGATGCAATTTCTGTGTTTCATCGTCAATAAAAAGGTGAAAGGGATACAGTAAACCTGAAGTGAAGCATCGGAATCTATAACTAGTGTCACAGGAATGGTTCAAAACATACACAGTAAGAAGAGTCAGTTTTCTTGTACTTAAGTCGGCATTGGGCTTTTTGAATATAATTACGATGCAATTTCTGTGTTTCTTCGTCAATAAGAACGTCTGAGGGATACAGTAAACCTGAAGTGAAGCATCGGAATCTATAACTAGCGTCACAGGAATGGTTCAAAAAATAGACAGTAAGAAGAGCCAGTCTTCTTGTACTTGAGTCGGCATTGTGCCTTTTGTATTTAATTCCGATGAATTTTCTGTGTTTCATCGTCAATAAGAAGGTCAGAGGGATACAGTAAAACTGAAGTGAAGCATCGAAATTTATAACTGGTGTCACAGGAATGGTTCAAAACATAGACAGTAAGAAGAGTCAGTCTTATTGTACTTAAGTCGGCATTGTGCCTTTTGTATTTAATTCCGATGCAATTTCTGTGTTTCGTCGTCAATAAGAAGGTCCAAGGGAGACAGTAAACCTGAAGTGAAGCATCGGAATCTAAAACCGGTCTCACAGAAAAGGTTCAAAACATAGACTGTAAGAAGAGCCAGACTTCTTGTACCTGAGTCGGCATTGTGATTTTTGTATTTAATTCCCATGCAATCTCTGTGTTTCATCGTCAATAAGACGGTCAGAGGGATACAGTAAACATGAAGTGAAGCATCGGAATCTATACTGGTGTCACAGGAATGGTTCAAAAAATAGACAGTAGGAAGAGTCAGTCTTCTTGTAGTTAAGTCGTCATTTTACTTTTTGTATATAATTCCGATGCAATTTCTGTGTTTCATCGTCAATATGAAGGTCAGCTGGATACAGTAAACCTGAAGTGAAGCATCGGAATCTATAACAAGTGTCACAGGAATGGTTCAAAACATAGACAGTAAGAAGTGTCGGTCTTCTTGTACTTAAGTCGGCATTGTGCCTTTTGTATATAATTCCGATGCAATATCTGTGTTTCATCGTCAATAAGAAGGTCAGAGGGATACAGTAAACCTGAAGTGAAGCATAGGAATCTATAGCTAGTGTCACAGGAATGGGTCAAAGCATAGACAGTAAGATGAGCCAGTCTTCTTGTACTTGAGTCGGCATTGTGCCTTTTGTAATTAATTCCGATGCAATTTCTGTGTTTCATCGTCAATAAGAAGGTCAGAGGGATACAGTAAACCAGAAGTGAAGCATCGGAATCTATTACTAGTGTCACAGGAATGGTTCAAATATAGACAGTAAGAAGAGTCACTTCAGTTGTACTTAAGTCGGCATTGTGCCTTTTGTATTTAATTCCGATGCAATTTTTGTGTTTCATCGACAATATGAAGGTCAGAAGGATACAGTAAACCTGAAGTGAAGCATCGGAATCTATAACTAGTGTCAGAGGAATGGTTCAAAGCATTGAGAGTAAGAAGAGTCAGTCTTTGTGTACTTAAGTCGGCATTGTGCATTTTATATTTAATTCCGAAGCAAATTCTGTGTTTCATTGTCAATAAGAAGATCAGAGGGATACAGTAAACCTGAAGTGAATCATCGGAATCTATAACTAGTGTCACAGGAATGGTAGAAATCATTGACAGTAAGAAGAGTCAGTCTTCTTGTACTTAAGTCGGCATTGTGCCTTTTGTATTTAATTAAGATGCAATTTCTGTGTTTCATCGTCAATAAGGAGGTCAGAGTAATGCAGAAAACCTGAAGTGAAGCATCGGAATCTAAAACTAGTGTCACAGGAATGGTTCAAAACATAGACAGTAGGAAGAGTCAGTCTTCTTGTACTTAAGTCGGCATTGTGAATTTTGTATTTAATTCCGATGCAATTTCTGTGTTTCATCGTCAATAGGAAGGTCAGAGGGATACAGTAAAACTAAAGTGAAGCATCGGAATCTACAAGTAGTGTCACAGGAATGGTTCAAAACATAGACAGTAAGAAGAGTCAGTCTTCTTGTACTTAAGTCAGCATTGTACCTTTTGTATTTAATTCCGATGCAATTTCTGTGCTTCATCGTCAATAAGAAGGACAGCTGGATACAGTAAACCTGAAGTGAAGAATCGGAATCTATAACTAGTGTCACAGGAATGGTTCAAAACATAGACAGTAAGAAGAGCCAGTCTTCTTGTACTTGAGTCGGCATTGTGCTTTTGTATTTAATTCCGATGAATTTTCTGTGTTTGATCGTCAATAAGAAGGTCCGAGGGTTACAGTGAACCTGAAGTGAAGCATCGGAATCTATTACTAGTGTCACAGGAATGGTTCAAATCTTAGACAGTAAGAAGAGTCAGTCTTCTTGTACTTACGTCTGCATTGTGCCTTTTGTATTTAATTAAGAAGCAATTTCTTTGATTTGTCGTCAATAAGAAGGTCAGAGGGATACAGTAAACCTGAAGTGAAGCATCGGATTCTATAACTAGTGTCACAGGAATGGTTCAAAACATAGACACTAAGAAGAGTCAGTTTTCTTGTACTTAAGTTGGCATTGGGCCTTTTGAATATAATTACGATGCAATTTCTGTGTTTCTTCGTCAATAAGAAGGTCAGAGGGATACAGTAAACCTGAAGGGAAGCATCGGAATCTATAACTAGTCTCACAGAATGGTTCATAACATAAACAGTAAGAAGAGCCAGTTTTCTTTTACTTGGGTCGGCATTGTGCATTTGTATTTAATTCGGATGCAACTTCTGTGTCTCATCGTCAAGAAGAGCGTCAGAGGGATACAGTAAACCTGAAGTGCAGCATCGGAATCTATAACTAGTGTCACAGGAATGGTTTAAAACATAGACAGTAGGAAGAGACAATCTTCTTGTACTTAAGTCGGCATTGTGCCTTTTGTATTTAATTCCGATGCAATTTGTGTGTTTCATCGTCAATAAGAAGGTCAGAGGGATACGGTAAACCTGAAGTGCAGCATCGTAATCCATAACTAGTGTCACAGGAATGGTTCAAACATAGACAGTAAGAAGGGTCAGTCTTCTCATACTTAAGTCAGCATTGTGCCTTTTGTATTTAATTCCGATGCAATATCTGTGTTTCTTCGTCAATAAGAAGGTCAGAGGGATACAGTAAACCTGAAGTGAAGCATCGGAATCTATAACTAGTGTCACAGAAATGGTTCAAAACATAGACAGTAAGTAGAGCCAGCCTTCTTGTACTTGAGTCGGCATTGTGCCTTTTGTATTTAATTCCGATGCAATTTCTGTGTTTCATCGTCAATAAGTAGCTCAGAGGGATACAGTAAACCTGAAGTGAAGCATCGGAATCTATAACTAGTGTCACAGGAATGGTTCAAACCATAGACAGTAAGATGAGTTAGTGTTCTTGTACTGAAGTCGGCATTGTGCCTTTTGTATTTAATTAAGACGCAATTTCTGTGTTTCATCGACAATAAGAAGGTCAGAGAGATACAGTAAACCTGAAGTGAAGTATCGGAATCTGTAACTAGTGTCACTGGAATGTTTCAAAACATAGACAGTAAGAGGAGTCATTCTTCTTGTACTTAAGTCGGCAGTGTCCCTTTTGTATTTAATTCCGATGCAATTTCTGTGCTTCATCGTCAATAAGAAGGTCAGCTGGATACAGTAAACCTGAAGTGAAGCATCGGAATCTATAACTAGTGTCACAGGAATGGTTCGAAACATCGACAGTAAGAAGACTCATTCTTCTTGTACTTAAGTCGGCATTGTGCATTTTGTATTTAATTCCGATGCAATTTACGTGTTTCAACGTCAATAAGAAGGTCAGAGGGATACAGTAAACCTGAAGTGAAGCATCGGAATCTATTACTAGTGTCACAGGAATGGTTCAAAACATATGCATTAAGAAGTGTCAGTCTTCTTGTACTTGAGTCGGCATTGTGCCTTTTGTATTTAATTCCGATGCAATTTCTGTGTTTCATCGTCAATAAGAAGTTCAGAGGGAAACAGTAAACCTGAAGTGAAGCATCGGAATCAATAACTAGTGTCACAGGAATGGTTCGAAACATCGACAGTAAGAAGACTCACTCTTCTTGTACTTAAGTCGGCATTGTGCATTTTGTATTTAATTCCGATGCAATTTACGTGTTTCATCGTCAATAAGAAGGTCAGAGGGATACAGTAAACTTGAAGTGAAGCATCGGAATCTATAACTAGTGTCACAGGAATGGTTCAAAACATACACAGTAAGAAGAGTCAGTTTTCTTGTACTTAAGTCGGCATTGGGCTTTTTGAATATAATTACGATGCAATTTCTGTGTTTCTTCGTCAATAAGAACGTCTGAGGGATACAGTAAACCTGAAGGGAAGCATCGGAATCTATAACTAGTGTCACAGGAATGGTTCAAAACATAGACAGTAAGAAGAGCCAGTCTTCTTGTACTTGAGTCGGCATTGTGCCTTTTGTATTTAATTCCGATGCAATTTATGTGTTTCTTCGTCAATAAGAAGGTCAGAGGGATACAGTGAACCTGGAGTGAAGCATCGGAATCTATAACTAGTGTCACGGGAATGGTTCAAAACATAGACAGTAAGAAGAGCCAGTCATTTTGTACTTGGGGCGGCATTGTGCCTTTTGTATTTAATTCGGATGCAATTTCAGTATTTCATCGTCAATATGAAGTACAGAGGGATACAGTAAACCTGAAGTGAAGCATCGGAATCTATAACTAGTGTCACAGGAATGGTTCAAAACGTAGACAGTAAGAAGAGTCAATCTTCCTGTACTTAAGTCGGCATTGTGCCTTTTGTATTTAATTAAGATGCAATTTCTGTGTTTCATCGTCAATAAAAAGGTGAAAGGGATACAGTAAACCTGAAGTGAAGCATCGGAATCTATAACTAGTGTCACAGGAATGGTTCAAAACATACACAGTAAGAAGAGTCAGTTTTCTTGTACTTAAGTCGGCATTGGGCTTTTTGAATATAATTACGATGCAATTTCTGTGTTTCTTCGTCAATAAGAACGTCTGAGGGATACAGTAAACCTGAAGGGAAGCATCGGAATCTATAACTAGTGTCACAGGAATGGTTCAAAACATAGACAGTAAGAAGAGCCAGTCTTCTTGTACTTGAGTCGGCATTGTGCCTTTTGTATTTAATTCCGATGCAATTTATGTGTTTCTTCGTCAATAAGAAGGTCAGAGGGATACAGTGAACCTGGAGTGAAGCATCGGAATCTATAACTAGTGTCACGGGAATGGTTCAAAACATAGACAGTAAGAAGAGCCAGTCATTTTGTACTTGGGGCGGCATTGTGCCTTTTGTATTTAATTCGGATGCAATTTCAGTATTTCATCGTCAATATGAAGTACAGAGGGATACAGTAAACCTGAAGTGAAGCATCGGAATCTATAACTAGTGTCACAGGAATGGTTCAAAACGTAGACAGTAAGAAGAGTCAATCTTCCTGTACTTAAGTCGGCATTGTGCCTTTTGTATTTAATTAAGATGCAATTTCTGTGTTTCATCGTCAATAAAAAGGTGAAAGGGATACAGTAAACCTGAAGTGAAGCATCGGAATCTATAACTAGTGTCACAGGAATGATTCAAAACATAGACAGTAAGAAGAGTCAGTCTTCTTGTACTTAAGTCGGCATTGTGGCTTTTGTATATAATTCCGAAGCAATTTATGTGTTTCATCGTCAATAAGAAGCTCAGAGGGATACAGTAAACCTTAAGTGAAGCACCGGAATCTATAACCAGTGTCACAGGAATGGTTCAAAACATAGTCAGTAAGAAGAGTCAGTTATCTTGTACTTAAGTCGGCATTGTGCCTTTTGTATTTAATTCCGATGCAATTTCTGTGTTTCATCGTCACTAAGAAGGTCAGAGGGATACAGTAAACCTGAAGTGCAGCATCGGAATCTATAACTAGTGTCATAGGAATGGCTCAAACATAGACAGTAAGAAAAATTAGTCTTTTTGTACTTAAACCGGCATTGTGCCTTTTGTATTTAATTCCGATGCCATTTCTGTGTTTCATCGTCAATACGAAGGTCAGAGGGCTACAGTAAACCTGAAGTGAAGCATCGGAATCTATAACCAGTGTCACAGAAATGGTTCAAATCATAGACAGTAAGAAGAGCCAGCCTTCTTGTACTTAAGTCGGCATTGTGCCCTTTGTATTTAATTCCGATGCAATTTCTGTGTTTCATCGTCAATAAGTAGGTCAGAGGGATACAGTAAACCTGAAGTGAAGCATGGTAATCTATAACTAGTGTCACAGGAATGGTTCAAACATAGACAGTAAGAAGAGTCAGTCTTCTTGTACATAAGTCGGCATTGTGCCTTTTGTATTTAATTCCGATGCAATTTACGTGTTTCATCGTCAATAAGAAGGTCAGAAACACCGCCGCAAGCCGGTCCCAAGCCCGGGCCCATCTAAAAACAAGAGGATGGGGAAGTGTGGAGGGGGAGGAGTAACAACCTAGTAAAAAAACCAGGGTCCGTCCGGCTCCAGACGGTAGCACCCTGTCATAGGGCCCCTGCCTAGGGTTACTAGGTGAAACCCAGCCAACGGTCTCAATGGCGGAAGAGGAACAATTTCCCAACGGCAGAGAGAGCGGAAGAGCTAACTCCAGGGCTTACTACCTTGGTTTTAATTTCGGATTCGGGGCAACCCGATCCCCCAATTTATTATCCAACAATTACTGCAAAGCATGATTGGAACGTCGTCAAAGATACACACTACTCCAAGAGGTAGACCGAATGGCAAATCCTCCGTTGTTCGTAGAAACAATGCAAAGGGGTCAAAGGATTTTGGAGGACCCCAACCAACATGTATGCAGCCCTCAACACTGAAATTTAAGAAAGCAACTATGTTTGCAACCCTAAATGTAAACTCTCTAATTAAAGTAGGAAAATTGAAATTATTGATTGAAAAGCTGAACCAGAAAGAAATTTTAATATGTGCATTACAAGAAACAAGGTTTTTAGATGGAACTGCTTTAGATTTTGAAAACTATCGTTTATTTAAAGGAAAACCAGGTAAAATCTTAATGA
The DNA here is from genome assembly GCF_021461385.2 of Schistocerca piceifrons. NCBI lineage: Eukaryota > Metazoa > Arthropoda > Insecta > Orthoptera > Acrididae > Schistocerca > Schistocerca piceifrons. The sequence continues at coordinate 11,012 of NW_025728057.1, forward strand.
AACAAATGCCATACCTGGGAACAGCATTTCTGGTACATCACTCAATTTTAGATTCAGTTACTAACTTCTACTCGAGTTCTGAGAGACTATCCATTCTTGAGATTAAATGTAAAAACAAAGGATACTCTATAATCAACTGCCATGCACCCATAAACCAGGACAACAAAAATAACCCGGAGAAAGTTGAAGAATTTTGGGAGATACTTGAAATGGAACTGGATAGATGCTCAAAGAAGAACATAAAAATGTTAGTAGGCGATTTTAACGCACAAATAGGAAGGGAGAAAAAATACCATGGAACAGTAGGCCTCTTCCCAGGTCACAAAAGAACTTCAAAAAATGGAGAAAGGCTTATAGAGGTATGTAGGCATTTCAGCTTGAAAATAATGACAACACATTTCAAAAAGCTGAGCCGAAAAACTAAAACATGGAGATCACCAAATCCACTTCTCGGAGAATTCCAAATTGACCATGTGGCTATCTCACTGCATTGTCAAGAAGAAATTCAAAACACTAAAGTGCTGAAAAGCCTTGATGTTGATTCAGACCACTATTTGACTACGATTAAATTCAGACCACTCCCATTTCGAAAAGAGAAGAAAATCTTTTACAAAATTCCAAAATATAACACAGAAACGTTAAAAAATGAAGAAATTAAACAACGGTTTCAAAGAGCATTGCACAAAGGTAGCGATGGCATATCCACAATAAATAAGGAAGCGGGATGGGAGGAGATCAAAAACGAAATAGTTGAAATAGCAAAAGAAAATTGTCTCGTGAAAAGAGTAAGAAGACATCCATGGTGGGACAATGAATGTGATGAGAACCTGGAGAAGAGACAGAAATTGTGGCAGAAATGGAACTCCACAAAAGATCCTCAAGATCTTGACAATTTTAAAATCCAGAGAAGAGAAACAGCTAAGCTTTTCCGTAATAAAAAAAGAAGACAATTTCAGGATAACCTAGAACAGATTGAGGAAGACTTTAAAAGAAATAATTCTAGAGATTTCTACAAAACTTTTAGAAAACAGCTAACCAAATACCAATCCCCAAATTTATGTTTTAAAGATGAAGAGAACAAGCTAGGTTTGACAAACAAGACTAATTGTGAAATATTAGCAAAATATTTCGAGAATCTACTAAATTGTGAACCACCCAAAGATAAAATGAGTTTTGAAAACCACCGAAATACTAATACCGAGTCAAAACCCCCAGACGCTGAAGAAATAAAACACATAATACACAGTCTAAAAAACAATAAAGCCCCAGGTGAAGACTCCATAGTACCAGAAATCCTAAAAATAATGGATACCAACCTCCCACAAGTTTTGGAACATATGTTTAAGAAGATCTGGGACGAAGAAAGAATTCCTGAAGACTGGCAGTGTGCCCTGATACACCCACTACACAAAAAGGGGGATAAGATGAATGTTAATAATTATAGAGGGATCTCGCTACTACCAGTAGGATACAAAATTTTGTCAAGGAAATTACTTCAAATCGTGGAGCCAGTTCTGGATAAAAAAATAGGTGAATATCAAGCAGGTTTTAGACAAGGTACATCCTGTGTTGAACAAATATTTAACCTGAAAACACTAATTCGTTACAGAATCTCAAGAGGCCAGAGATTTGCAATAGTATTTGTAGATTTCAAAAAAGCATACGACTCGGTAGATAGAGAAACATTACTGAAAGTATTGGAAGAATTTGGGGTCGATACGAAAACAATTCAAATTATCAAACAGACGCTAACAAACAGTAAGGCCAAAGTTAAATTTATGGGTGAAATTTCAAGGAAGTTCGAAATTAAAACAGGTGATAGACAAGGTGATGGTTTATCCCCAATCCTCTTCAACTGCGTACTGGAAAAGATATTCAGAATATGGAAAGAAGAACACAAAGGCACCAAGAATGACATCAGAATTGGAACAAAAAAAGAAAAAATAGAAGTGGACTGTTTAGCTTTTGCAGACGATCTGGCAATAATTAAAGAAAACGAAGAAATAGCTCAGAACTACCTGGAGAAACTACAAGAAGTTTCGGCCAGAGCTGGACTGCAGATTTCATTTGAAAAAACCGTGTATATGTCTAATCATAGAAATAACAAGAAAAATCTTATTACTAAATACGGCAATATTAAGAGAGTAGAAAAATTTAAGTATTTAGGTGAAATAATTCAAGTGAATGGTTTAGACAAGAGTGCAAACCAGGCGAGAGCAAGGAAAATGGAATTTGCTTTTCAAAAAACCAAAGACATATATAACAAAAAAAACATTTCGATTCAAGCTAAATTAAGACATTATAAAACTGTCATTAGACCAGAATGCCTGTATGCATCGGAGTGCCTAACTCTTAACAAAAAGGGGAAAATAGAAAACAAGGAAAAGAAAGAAAGGAAAATTTTGAGAAAAATATTAGGACCGAGAAAGATTGGAGAAGAGTACAAGCTAAAGCGTAATAAGGAAATATCCAAAACTATTGAGAAAGTGAGTGAGGCGATGCGTAAACGCAGACTAACGTTTTATGGTCACCTGTCGAGGATGGATGGAAACAGACTAACAAGAAAAGTGTTTGAACATAGTAACAGGAACGAAAAAACCAACAATAAATGGATACAGATGGTGAAAATGGATTTGGCCTATTTTAATGTCACCCGTGAGTCAATCAGGGACAGGGAAAAGTTTAGACAAATAGTGAACGAAATTAAGTGTTTTCCAGAAGAAATGAAACTAAAGAATAATAACAGGAAATGGTCGGAAGAGCGGAGGAGGAACCACTCGAAAAAGATGAGGAAATATTGGGAAGAGAGAAAAAAAGATCAAAAAGCCGGGCAAGTGAATTGTTGAACGTGGTCCAAAGATGGCCGAAATCGAAAGAAGAAGAAGAAGAAGGTCAGAGGGATACAGTAAACCTGAAGTGAAGCATCGGAATCCATAACTAGTGTAACAGCAATGGTTCAAAACATGGTAGTAAGAAGAGTCAGTTTACTTGTACTTAAGTCGGCATTGTGCCTTTTGTATTTAATTCCGATGCAATTTCTTTGTTTCATCGTCAATAAGAAGGTCACAGGGATACAGTAAACCTGAAATGAAGCATCGGAATCTATAACTAGTGTCACAGGAATGAATGGAAGATAAACAGTAAGAAGAGTCAGTTTTCTTCAACTTAGGTCGGCATTGTGCCTTTTGTATTTAATTCCGATGCAATTTCTGTGTTTCATCGTCAACAAGAAGGTCAGAGGGATACAGTAAACCTGAAGTGAAGCATCGTAATTTATAACTAGTGTCACAGGATTGGTTCAAAACATAGACAGTAAGAAGAGTCAGTCTTCTTGTGCTTAAGTCGGCATTGTACCTTTTGTATTTAATTCCGATGCAATTTCTGTGCTTCATCGTCAATAAGAAGGACAGCTGGATACAGTAAACCTGAAGTGAAGCTTCGGAATCTATAACTAGTGTCACAGGAATGGTTCAAAACATAGACAGTAAGAAGAGCCAGTCTTCTTGTACTTGAGTCGGCATTGTGCCTTTTGTATTTAATTCCGATGAATTTTCTGTGTTTGATCGTCAATAAGAAAGTCAGAGGGATTCAGTAAAACTGAAGTGAGGCATCGAAATTTATAACTGGTGTCACAGGAATGGTTCAAAACATAGACAGTAAGAAGAGTCAGTCTTATTGTACTTAAGTCGGCATTGTGCCTTTTGTATTTAATTCCGATGCAATTTCTGTGTTTCGTCGTCAATAAGACGGTGAGAGCGATACAGTAAACCTGAAGTGAAGCATCGGAAACTATAACTAGTGTCACAGGAATGGTTCAAAACATAGACAGTAGGAAGAGTCAGTCTTCTTGTAGTTAAGTCGTCATTTTGCCTTTTGTATATAATTCCGATGCAATTTCTGTGTTTCATCGTCAATATGAAGGTCAGCTGGATACAGTAAACCTGAAGTGAAGCATCGGAATCTATAACAAGTGTCACAGGAATGGTTCAAAACATAGACAGTAAGAAGTGTCGGTCTTCTTGTACTTAAGTCGGCATTGTGCCTTTTGTATATAATTCCGATGCAATATCTGTGTTTCATCGTCAATAAGAAGGTCAGAGGGATACAGTAAACCTGAAGTGAAGCATAGGAATCTATAGCTGGTGTCACAGGAATGGGTCAAAGCATAGACAGTAAGAAGAGCCAGTCTTCTTGTACTTGAGTCGGCATTGTGCCTTTTGTAATTAATTCGGATGCAATTTCTGTGTTTCATCGTCAATAAGAAGGTCAGAGGGATACAGTAAACCAGACGTGAAGCATCGGAATCTATTACTAGTGTCACAGGAATGGTTCAAACATAGACAGTAAGAAGAGTCAGTCTTCTTGTACTTAAGTCAGCATTGTACCTTCTGTATTTAATTCCGATGCAATTTCTGTGCTTCATCGTCAATAAGAAGGACAGCTGGATACAGTAAACCTGAAGTGAAGAATCGGAATCTATAACTAGTGTCACAGGAATGGTTCAAAACATAGACAGTAAGAAGAGCCAGTCTTCTTGTACTTGAGTCGGCATTGTGCTTTTGTATTTAATTCCGATGAATTTTCTGTGTTTGATCGTCAATAAGAAGGTCCGAGGGTTACAGTGAACCTGAAGTGAAGCATCGGAATCTATTACTAGTGTCACAGGAATAGTTCAAATCTTAGACAGTGAGGTCAGTCTTCTTGTACTTACGTCTGCATTGTCCCTTTTGTATTTAATTAAGATGCAATTTCTTTGATTTGTCGTCAATAAGAGGGTCAGAGGGATACAGTAAACCTGAAGTGAAGCATCGGATTCTATAACTAGTGTCACAGGAATGGTTCAAAACATAGACACTAAGAAGAGTCAGTTTTCTTGTACTTACGTTGGCACTGGGCCTTTTGAATATAATTCCGATGCAATTTGTGTGTTTCATCGTCAATAAGAAGGTCAGAGGGATACGGTAAACCTGAAGTGCAGAATCGGAATCCATAACTAGTGTCACAGGAATGGTTCAAACATAGACAGTAAGAAGGGTCAGTCTTCTTATACTTAAGTCAGCATTGTGCCTTTTGTATTTAATTCCGATGCAATATCTGTGTTTCTTCGTCAATAAGAAGGTCAGAGGGATACAGTAAACCTGAAGTGAAGCATCGGAATCTATAACTAGCGTCACAGGAATGGTTCAAAAAATAGACAGTAAGAAGAGCCAGTCTTCTTGTACTTGAGTCGGCATTGTGCCTTTTGTATTTAATTCCGATGAATTTTCTGTGTTTCATCGTCAATAAGAAGGTCAGAGGGATACAGTAAAACTGAAGTGAAGCATCGAAATTTATAACTGGTGTCACAGGAATGGTTCAAAACATAGACAGTAAGAAGAGTCAGTCTTATTGTACTTAAGTCGGCATTGTGCCTTTTGTATTTAATTCCGATGCAATTTCTGTGTTTCGTCGTCAATAAGAAGGTCCAAGGGAGACAGTAAACCTGAAGTGAAGCATCGGAATCTAAAACCGGTCTCACAGAAAAGGTTCAAAACATAGACTGTAAGAAGAGCCAGACTTCTTGTACCTGAGTCGGCATTGTGATTTTTGTATTTAATTCCCATGCAATCTCTGTGTTTCATCGTCAATAAGACGGTCAGAGGGATACAGTAAACATGAAGTGAAGCATCGGAATCTATAACTGGTGTCACAGGAATGGTTCAAAAAATAGACAGTAGGAAGAGTCAGTCTTCTTGTAGTTAAGTCGTCATTTTACTTTTTGTATATAATTCCGATGCAATTTCTGTGTTTCATCGTCAATATGAAGGTCAGCTGGATACAGTAAACCTGAAGTGAAGCATCGGAATCTATAACAAGTGTCACAGGAATGGTTCAAAACATAGACAGTAAGAAGTGTCGGTCTTCTTGTACTTAAGTCGGCATTGTGCCTTTTGTATATAATTCCGATGCAATATCTGTGTTTCATCGTCAATAAGAAGGTCAGAGGGATACAGTAAACCTGAAGTGAAGCATAGGAATCTATAGCTAGTGTCACAGGAATGGGTCAAAGCATAGACAGTAAGATGAGCCAGTCTTCTTGTACTTGAGTCGGCATTGTGCCTTTTGTAATTAATTCCGATGCAATTTCTGTGTTTCATCGTCAATAAGAAGGTCAGAGGGATACAGTAAACCAGAAGTGAAGCATCGGAATCTATTACTAGTGTCACAGGAATGGTTCAAATATAGACAGTAAGAAGAGTCACTTCAGTTGTACTTAAGTCGGCATTGTGCCTTTTGTATTTAATTCCGATGCAATTTTTGTGTTTCATCGACAATATGAAGGTCAGAAGGATACAGTAAACCTGAAGTGAAGCATCGGAATCTATAACTAGTGTCAGAGGAATGGTTCAAAGCATTGAGAGTAAGAAGAGTCAGTCTTTGTGTACTTAAGTCGGCATTGTGCATTTTATATTTAATTCCGAAGCAAATTCTGTGTTTCATTGTCAATAAGAAGATCAGAGGGATACAGTAAACCTGAAGTGAATCATCGGAATCTATAACTAGTGTCACAGGAATGGTAGAAATCATTGACAGTAAGAAGAGTCAGTCTTCTTGTACTTAAGTCGGCATTGTGCCTTTTGTATTTAATTAAGATGCAATTTCTGTGTTTCATCGTCAATAAGGAGGTCAGAGTAATGCAGAAAACCTGAAGTGAAGCATCGGAATCTAAAACTAGTGTCACAGGAATGGTTCAAAGCATAGACAGTAGGAAGAGTCAGTCTTCTTGTACTTAAGTCGGCATTGTGAATTTTGTATTTAATTCCGATGCAATTTCTGTGTTTCATCGTCAATAGGAAGGTCAGAGGGATACAGTAAAACTAAAGTGAAGCATCGGAATCTACAAGTAGTGTCACAGGAATGGTTCAAAACATAGACAGTAAGAAGAGTCAGTCTTCTTGTACTTAAGTCAGCATTGTACCTTTTGTATTTAATTCCGATGCAATTTCTGTGCTTCATCGTCAATAAGAAGGACAGCTGGATACAGTAAACCTGAAGTGAAGAATCGGAATCTATAACTAGTGTCACAGGAATGGTTCAAAACATAGACAGTAAGAAGAGCCAGTCTTCTTGTACTTGAGTCGGCATTGTGCTTTTGTATTTAATTCCGATGAATTTTCTGTGTTTGATCGTCAATAAGAAGGTCCGAGGGTTACAGTGAACCTGAAGTGAAGCATCGGAATCTATTACTAGTGTCACAGGAATGGTTCAAATCTTAGACAGTAAGAAGAGTCAGTCTTCTTGTACTTACGTCTGCATTGTGCCTTTTGTATTTAATTAAGAAGCAATTTCTTTGATTTGTCGTCAATAAGAAGGTCAGAGGGATACAGTAAACCTGAAGTGAAGCATCGGATTCTATAACTAGTGTCACAGGAATGGTTCAAAACATAGACACTAAGAAGAGTCAGTTTTCTTGTACTTAAGATGGCATTGGGCCTTTTGAATATAATTACGATGCAATTTCTGTGTTTCTTCGTCAATAAGAAGGTCAGAGGGATACAGTAAACCTGAAGGGAAGCATCGGAATCTATAACTAGTCTCACAGAATGGTTCATAACATAAACAGTAAGAAGAGCCAGTTTTCTTTTACTTGGGTCGGCATTGTGCATTTGTATTTAATTCGGATGCAACTTCTGTGTCTCATCGTCAAGAAGAGCGTCAGAGGGATACAGTAAACCTGAAGTGCAGCATCGGAATCTATAACTAGTGTCACAGGAATGGTTTAAAACATAGACAGTAGGAAGAGACAATCTTCTTGTACTTAAGTCGGCATTGTGCCTTTTGTATTTAATTCCGATGCAATTTGTGTGTTTCATCGTCAATAAGAAGGTCAGAGGGATACGGTAAACCTGAAGTGCAGCATCGTAATCCATAACTAGTGTCACAGGAATGGTTCAAACATAGACAGTAAGAAGGGTCAGTCTTCTCATACTTAAGTCAGCATTGTGCCTTTTGTATTTAATTCCGATGCAATATCTGTGTTTCTTCGTCAATAAGAAGGTCAGAGGGATACAGTAAACCTGAAGTGAAGCATCGGAATCTATAACTAGTGTCACAGAAATGGTTCAAAACATAGACAGTAAGTAGAGCCAGCCTTCTTGTACTTGAGTCGGCATTGTGCCTTTTGTATTTAATTCCGATGCAATTTCTGTGTTTCATCGTCAATAAGTAGCTCAGAGGGATACAGTAAACCTGAAGTGAAGCATCGGAATCTATAACTAGTGTCACAGGAATGGTTCAAACCATAGACAGTAAGATGAGTTAGTGTTCTTGTACTGAAGTCGGCATTGTGCCTTTTGTATTTAATTAAGACGCAATTTCTGTGTTTCATCGACAATAAGAAGGTCAGAGAGATACAGTAAACCTGAAGTGAAGTATCGGAATCTGTAACTAGTGTCACTGGAATGTTTCAAAACATAGACAGTAAGAGGAGTCATTCTTCTTGTACTTAAGTCGGCAGTGTCCCTTTTGTATTTAATTCCGATGCAATTTCTGTGCTTCATCGTCAATAAGAAGGTCAGCTGGATACAGTAAACCTGAAGTGAAGCATCGGAATCTATAACTAGTGTCACAGGAATGGTTCGAAACATCGACAGTAAGAAGACTCATTCTTCTTGTACTTAAGTCGGCATTGTGCATTTTGTATTTAATTCCGATGCAATTTACGTGTTTCAACGTCAATAAGAAGGTCAGAGGGATACAGTAAACCTGAAGTGAAGCATCGGAATCTATTACTAGTGTCACAGGAATGGTTCAAAACATATGCATTAAGAAGTGTCAGTCTTCTTGTACTTGAGTCGGCATTGTGCCTTTTGTATTTAATTCCGATGCAATTTCTGTGTTTCATCGTCAATAAGAAGTTCAGAGGGAAACAGTAAACCTGAAGTGAAGCATCGGAATCAATAACTAGTGTCACAGGAATGGTTCGAAACATCGACAGTAAGAAGACTCACTCTTCTTGTACTTAAGTCGGCATTGTGCATTTTGTATTTAATTCCGATGCAATTTACGTGTTTCATCGTCAATAAGAAGGTCAGAGGGATACAGTAAACTTGAAGTGAAGCATCGGAATCTATAACTAGTGTCACAGGAATGGTTCAAAACATACACAGTAAGAAGAGTCAGTTTTCTTGTACTTAAGTCGGCATTGGGCTTTTTGAATATAATTACGATGCAATTTCTGTGTTTCTTCGTCAATAAGAACGTCTGAGGGATACAGTAAACCTGAAGGGAAGCATCGGAATCTATAACTAGTGTCACAGGAATGGTTCAAAACATAGACAGTAAGAAGAGCCAGTCTTCTTGTACTTGAGTCGGCATTGTGCCTTTTGTATTTAATTCCGATGCAATTTATGTGTTTCTTCGTCAATAAGAAGGTCAGAGGGATACAGTGAACCTGGAGTGAAGCATCGGAATCTATAACTAGTGTCACGGGAATGGTTCAAAACATAGACAGTAAGAAGAGCCAGTCATTTTGTACTTGGGGCGGCATTGTGCCTTTTGTATTTAATTCGGATGCAATTTCAGTATTTCATCGTCAATATGAAGTACAGAGGGATACAGTAAACCTGAAGTGAAGCATCGGAATCTATAACTAGTGTCACAGGAATGGTTCAAAACGTAGACAGTAAGAAGAGTCAATCTTCCTGTACTTAAGTCGGCATTGTGCCTTTTGTATTTAATTAAGATGCAATTTCTGTGTTTCATCGTCAATAAAAAGGTGAAAGGGATACAGTAAACCTGAAGTGAAGCATCGGAATCTATAACTAGTGTCACAGGAATGGTTCAAAACATACACAGTAAGAAGAGTCAGTTTTCTTGTACTTAAGTCGGCATTGGGCTTTTTGAATATAATTACGATGCAATTTCTGTGTTTCTTCGTCAATAAGAACGTCTGAGGGATACAGTAAACCTGAAGTGAAGCATCGGAATCTATAACTAGCGTCACAGGAATGGTTCAAAAAATAGACAGTAAGAAGAGCCAGTCTTCTTGTACTTGAGTCGGCATTGTGCCTTTTGTATTTAATTCCGATGAATTTTCTGTGTTTCATCGTCAATAAGAAGGTCAGAGGGATACAGTAAAACTGAAGTGAAGCATCGAAATTTATAACTGGTGTCACAGGAATGGTTCAAAACATAGACAGTAAGAAGAGTCAGTCTTATTGTACTTAAGTCGGCATTGTGCCTTTTGTATTTAATTCCGATGCAATTTCTGTGTTTCGTCGTCAATAAGAAGGTCCAAGGGAGACAGTAAACCTGAAGTGAAGCATCGGAATCTAAAACCGGTCTCACAGAAAAGGTTCAAAACATAGACTGTAAGAAGAGCCAGACTTCTTGTACCTGAGTCGGCATTGTGATTTTTGTATTTAATTCCCATGCAATCTCTGTGTTTCATCGTCAATAAGACGGTCAGAGGGATACAGTAAACATGAAGTGAAGCATCGGAATCTATAACTGGTGTCACAGGAATGGTTCAAAAAATAGACAGTAGGAAGAGTCAGTCTTCTTGTAGTTAAGTCGTCATTTTACTTTTTGTATATAATTCCGATGCAATTTCTGTGTTTCATCGTCAATATGAAGGTCAGCTGGATACAGTAAACCTGAAGTGAAGCATCGGAATCTATAACAAGTGTCACAGGAATGGTTCAAAACATAGACAGTAAGAAGTGTCGGTCTTCTTGTACTTAAGTCGGCATTGTGCCTTTTGTATATAATTCCGATGCAATATCTGTGTTTCATCGTCAATAAGAAGGTCAGAGGGATACAGTAAACCTGAAGTGAAGCATAGGAATCTATAGCTAGTGTCACAGGAATGGGTCAAAGCATAGACAGTAAGATGAGCCAGTCTTCTTGTACTTGAGTCGGCATTGTGCCTTTTGTAATTAATTCCGATGCAATTTCTGTGTTTCATCGTCAATAAGAAGGTCAGAGGGATACAGTAAACCAGAAGTGAAGCATCGGAATCTATTACTAGTGTCACAGGAATGGTTCAAATATAGACAGTAAGAAGAGTCACTTCAGTTGTACTTAAGTCGGCATTGTGCCTTTTGTATTTAATTCCGATGCAATTTTTGTGTTTCATCGACAATATGAAGGTCAGAAGGATACAGTAAACCTGAAGTGAAGCATCGGAATCTATAACTAGTGTCAGAGGAATGGTTCAAAGCATTGAGAGTAAGAAGAGTCAGTCTTTGTGTACTTAAGTCGGCATTGTGCATTTTATATTTAATTCCGAAGCAAATTCTGTGTTTCATTGTCAATAAGAAGATCAGAGGGATACAGTAAACCTGAAGTGAATCATCGGAATCTATAACTAGTGTCACAGGAATGGTAGAAATCATTGACAGTAAGAAGAGTCAGTCTTCTTGTACTTAAGTCGGCATTGTGCCTTTTGTATTTAATTAAGATGCAATTTCTGTGTTTCATCGTCAATAAGGAGGTCAGAGTAATGCAGAAAACCTGAAGTGAAGCATCGGAATCTAAAACTAGTGTCACAGGAATGGTTCAAAACATAGACAGTAGGAAGAGTCAGTCTTCTTGTACTTAAGTCGGCATTGTGAATTTTGTATTTAATTCCGATGCAATTTCTGTGTTTCATCGTCAATAGGAAGGTCAGAGGGATACAGTAAAACTAAAGTGAAGCATCGGAATCTACAAGTAGTGTCACAGGAATGGTTCAAAACATAGACAGTAAGAAGAGTCAGTCTTCTTGTACTTAAGTCAGCATTGTACCTTTTGTATTTAATTCCGATGCAATTTCTGTGCTTCATCGTCAATAAGAAGGACAGCTGGATACAGTAAACCTGAAGTGAAGAATCGGAATCTATAACTAGTGTCACAGGAATGGTTCAAAACATAGACAGTAAGAAGAGCCAGTCTTCTTGTACTTGAGTCGGCATTGTGCTTTTGTATTTAATTCCGATGAATTTTCTGTGTTTGATCGTCAATAAGAAGGTCCGAGGGTTACAGTGAACCTGAAGTGAAGCATCGGAATCTATTACTAGTGTCACAGGAATGGTTCAAATCTTAGACAGTAAGAAGAGTCAGTCTTCTTGTACTTACGTCTGCATTGTGCCTTTTGTATTTAATTAAGAAGCAATTTCTTTGATTTGTCGTCAATAAGAAGGTCAGAGGGATACAGTAAACCTGAAGTGAAGCATCGGATTCTATAACTAGTGTCACAGGAATGGTTCAAAACATAGACACTAAGAAGAGTCAGTTTTCTTGTACTTAAGTTGGCATTGGGCCTTTTGAATATAATTACGATGCAATTTCTGTGTTTCTTCGTCAATAAGAAGGTCAGAGGGATACAGTAAACCTGAAGGGAAGCATCGGAATCTATAACTAGTCTCACAGAATGGTTCATAACATAAACAGTAAGAAGAGCCAGTTTTCTTTTACTTTGGTCGGCATTGTGCATTTGTATTTAATTCGGATGCAACTTCTGTGTCTCATCGTCAAGAAGAGCGTCAGAGGGATACAGTAAACCTGAAGTGCAGCATCGGAATCTATAACTAGTGTCACAGGAATGGTTTAAAACATAGACAGTAGGAAGAGACAATCTTCTTGTACTTAAGTCGGCATTGTGCCTTTTGTATTTAATTCCGATGCAATTTGTGTGTTTCATCGTCAATAAGAAGGTCAGAGGGATACGGTAAACCTGAAGTGCAGCATCGTAATCCATAACTAGTGTCACAGGAATGGTTCAAACATAGACAGTAAGAAGGGTCAGTCTTCTCATACTTAAGTCAGCATTGTGCCTTTTGTATTTAATTCCGATGCAATATCTGTGTTTCTTCGTCAATAAGAAGGTCAGAGGGATACAGTAAACCTGAAGTGAAGCATCGGAATCTATAACTAGTGTCACAGAAATGGTTCAAAACATAGACAGTAAGTAGAGCCAGCCTTCTTGTACTTGAGTCGGCATTGTGCCTTTTGTATTTAATTCCGATGCAATTTCTGTGTTTCATCGTCAATAAGTAGCTCAGAGGGATACAGTAAACCTGAAGTGAAGCATCGGAATCTATAACTAGTGTCACAGGAATGGTTCAAACCATAGACAGTAAGATGAGTTAGTGTTCTTGTACTGAAGTCGGCATTGTGCCTTTTGTATTTAATTAAGACGCAATTTCTGTGTTTCATCGACAATAAGAAGGTCAGAGAGATACAGTAAACCTGAAGTGAAGTATCGGAATCTGTAACTAGTGTCACTGGAATGTTTCAAAACATAGACAGTAAGAGGAGTCATTCTTCTTGTACTTAAGTCGGCAGTGTCCCTTTTGTATTTAATTCCGATGCAATTTCTGTGCTTCATCGTCAATAAGAAGGTCAGCTGGATACAGTAAACCTGAAGTGAAGCATCGGAATCTATAACTAGTGTCACAGGAATGGTTCGAAACATCGACAGTAAGAAGACTCATTCTTCTTGTACTTAAGTCGGCATTGTGCATTTTGTATTTAATTCCGATGCAATTTACGTGTTTCAACGTCAATAAGAAGGTCAGAGGGATACAGTAAACCTGAAGTGAAGCATCGGAATCTATTACTAGTGTCACAGGAATGGTTCAAAACATATGCATTAAGAAGTGTCAGTCTTCTTGTACTTGAGTCGGCATTGTGCCTTTTGTATTTAATTCCGATGCAATTTCTGTGTTTCATCGTCAATAAGAAGTTCAGAGGGAAACAGTAAACCTGAAGTGAAGCATCGGAATCAATAACTAGTGTCACAGGAATGGTTCGAAACATCGACAGTAAGAAGACTCACTCTTCTTGTACTTAAGTCGGCATTGTGCATTTTGTATTTAATTCCGATGCAATTTACGTGTTTCATCGTCAATAAGAAGGTCAGAGGGATACAGTAAACTTGAAGTGAAGCATCGGAATCTATAACTAGTGTCACAGGAATGGTTCAAAACATACACAGTAAGAAGAGTCAGTTTTCTTGTACTTAAGTCGGCATTGGGCTTTTTGAATATAATTACGATGCAATTTCTGTGTTTCTTCGTCAATAAGAACGTCTGAGGGATACAGTAAACCTGAAGGGAAGCATCGGAATCTATAACTAGTGTCACAGGAATGGTTCAAAACATAGACAGTAAGAAGAGCCAGTCTTCTTGTACTTGAGTCGGCATTGTGCCTTTTGTATTTAATTCCGATGCAATTTATGTGTTTCTTCGTCAATAAGAAGGTCAGAGGGATACAGTGAACCTGAAGTGAAGCATCGGAATCTATAACTAGTGTCACGGGAATGGTTCAAAACATAGACAGTAAGAAGAGCCAGTCATTTTGTACTTGGGGCGGCATTGTGCCTTTTGTATTTAATTCGGATGCAATTTCAGTATTTCATCGTCAATATGAAGTACAGAGGGATACAGTAAACCTGAAGTGAAGCATCGGAATCTATAACTAGTGTCACAGGAATGGTTCAAAACGTAGACAGTAAGAAGAGTCAATCTTCCTGTACTTAAGTCGGCATTGTGCCTTTTGTATTTAATTAAGATGCAATTTCTGTGTTTCATCGTCAATAAAAAGGTGAAAGGGATACAGTAAACCTGAAGTGAAGCATCGGAATCTATAACTAGTGTCACAGGAATGGTTCAAAACATACACAGTAAGAAGAGTCAGTTTTCTTGTACTTAAGTCGGCATTGGGCTTTTTGAATATAATTACGATGCAATTTCTGTGTTTCTTCGTCAATAAGAACGTCTGAGGGATACAGTAAACCTGAAGGGAAGCATCGGAATCTATAACTAGTGTCACAGGAATGGTTCAAAACATAGACAGTAAGAAGAGCCAGTCTTCTTGTACTTGAGTCGGCATTGTGCCTTTTGTATTTAATTCCGATGCAATTTATGTGTTTCTTCGTCAATAAGAAGGTCAGAGGGATACAGTGAACCTGGAGTGAAGCATCGGAATCTATAACTAGTGTCACGGGAATGGTTCAAAACATAGACAGTAAGAAGAGCCAGTCATTTTGTACTTGGGGCGGCATTGTGCCTTTTGTATTTAATTCGGATGCAATTTCAGTATTTCATCGTCAATATGAAGTACAGAGGGATACAGTAAACCTGAAGTGAAGCATCGGAATCTATAACTAGTGTCACAGGAATGGTTCAAAACGTAGACAGTAAGAAGAGTCAATCTTCCTGTACTTAAGTCGGCATTGTGCCTTTTGTATTTAATTAAGATGCAATTTCTGTGTTTCATCGTCAATAAAAAGGTGAAAGGGATACAGTAAACCTGAAGTGAAGCATCGGAATCTATAACTAGTGTCACAGGAATGATTCAAAACATAGACAGTAAGAAGAGTCAGTCTTCTTGTACTTAAGTCGGCATTGTGGCTTTTGTATATAATTCCGAAGCAATTTATGTGTTTCATCGTCAATAAGAAGCTCAGAGGGATACAGTAAACCTTAAGTGAAGCACCGGAATCTATAACCAGTGTCACAGGAATGGTTCAAAACATAGTCAGTAAGAAGAGTCAGTTATCTTGTACTTAAGTCGGCATTGTGCCTTTTGTATTTAATTCCGATGCAATTTCTGTGTTTCATCGTCACTAAGAAGGTCAGAGGGATACAGTAAACCTGAAGTGCAGCATCGGAATCTATAACTAGTGTCATAGGAATGGCTCAAACATAGACAGTAAGAAAAATTAGTCTTTTTGTACTTAAACCGGCATTGTGCCTTTTGTATTTAATTCCGATGCCATTTCTGTGTTTCATCGTCAATACGAAGGTCAGAGGGCTACAGTAAACCTGAAGTGAAGCATCGGAATCTATAACCAGTGTCACAGAAATGGTTCAAATCATAGACAGTAAGAAGAGCCAGCCTTCTTGTACTTAAGTCGGCATTGTGCCCTTTGTATTTAATTCCGATGCAATTTCTTTGTTTCATCGTCAATAAGTAGGTCAGAGGGATACAGTAAACCTGAAGTGAAGCATCGTAATCTATAACTAGTGTCACAGGAGTGGTTCAAACGTAGACAGTAAGAAGAGTCAGTCTTCTTGTACATAAGTCGGCATTGTGCCTTTTGTATTTAATTCCGATGCAATTTACGTGTTTCATCGTCAATAAGAAGGTCAGAAACACCGCCGCAAGCCGGTCCCAAGCCCGGGCCCATCTAAAAACAAGAGGATGGGGAAGTGTGGAGGGGGAGGAGTAACAACCTAGTAAAAAAACCAGGGTCCGTCCGGCTCCAGACGGTAGCACCCTGTCATAGGGCCCCTGCCTAGGGTTACTAGGTGAAACCCAGCCAACGGTCTCAATGGCGGAAGAGGAACAATTTCCCAACGGCAGAGAGAGCGGAAGAGCTAACTCCAGGGCTTACTACCTTGGTTTTAATTTCGGATTCGGGGCAACCCGATCCCCCAATTTATTATCCAACAATTACTGCAAAGCATGATTGGAACGTCGTCAAAGATACACACTACTCCAAGAGGTAGACCGAATGGCAAATCCTCCGTTGTTCGTAGAAACAATGCAAAGGGGTCAAAGGATTTTGGAGGACCCCAACCAACATGTATGCAGCCCTCAACACTGAAATTTAAGAAAGCAACTATGTTAGCAACCCTAAATGTAAACTCTCTAATTAAAGTAGGAAAATTGAAATTATTGATTGAAAAGCTGAACCAGAAAGAAATTTTAATATGTGCATTACAAGAAACAAGGTTTTTAGATGGAACTGCTTTAGATTTTGAAAACTATCGTTTATTTAAAGGAAAACCAGGTAAAATCTTAATGAAACAAATGCCATACCTGGGAACAGCATTTCTGGTACATCACTCAATTTTAGATTCAGTTACTAACTTCTACTCGAGTTCTGAGAGACTATCCATTCTTGAGATTAAATGTAAAAACAAAGGATACTCTATAATCAACTGCCATGCACCCATAAACCAGGACAACAAAAATAACCCGGAGAAAGTTGAAGAATTTTGGGAGATACTTGAAATGGAACTGGATAGATGCTCAAAGAAGAACATAAAAATGTTAGTAGGCGATTTTAACGCACAAATAGGAAGGGAGAAAAAATACCATGGAACAGTAGGCCTCTTCCCAGGTCACAAAAGAACTTCAAAAAATGGAGAAAGGCTTATAGAGGTATGTAGGCATTTCAGCTTGAAAATAATGACAACACATTTCAAAAAGCTGAGCCGAAAAACTAAAACATGGAGATCACCAAATCCACTTCTCGGAGAATTCCAAATTGACCATGTGGCTATCTCACTGCATTGTCAAGAAGAAATTCAAAACACTAAAGTGCTGAAAAGCCTTGATGTTGATTCAGACCACTATTTGACTACGATTAAATTCAGACCACTCCCATTTCGAAAAGAGAAGAAAATCTTTTACAAAATTCCAAAATATAACACAGAAACGTTAAAAAATGAAGAAATTAAACAACGGTTTCAAAGAGCATTGCACAAAGGTAGCGATGGCATATCCACAATAAATAAGGAAGCGGGATGGGAGGAGATCAAAAACGAAATAGTTGAAATAGCAAAAGAAAATTGTCTCGTGAAAAGAGTAAGAAGACATCCATGGTGGGACAATGAATGTGATGAGAACCTGGAGAAGAGACAGAAATTGTGGCAGAAATGGAACTCCACAAAAGATCCTCAAGATCTTGACAATTTTAAAATCCAGAGAAGAGAAACAGCTAAGCTTTTCCGTAATAAAAAAAGAAGACAATTTCAGGATAACCTAGAACAGATTGAGGAAGACTTTAAAAGAAATAATTCTAGAGATTTCTACAAAACTTTTAGAAAACAGCTAACCAAATACCAATCCCCAAATTTATGTTTTAAAGATGAAGAGAACAAGCTAGGTTTGACAAACAAGACTAATTGTGAAATATTAGCAAAATATTTCGAGAATCTACTAAATTGTGAACCACCCAAAGATAAAATGAGTTTTGAAAACCACCGAAATACTAATACCGAGTCAAAACCCCCAGACGCTGAAGAAATAAAACACATAATACACAGTCTAAAAAACAATAAAGCCCCAGGTGAAGACTCCATAGTACCAGAAATCCTAAAAATAATGGATACCAACCTCCCACAAGTTTTGGAACATATGTTTAAGAAGATCTGGGACGAAGAAAGAATTCCTGAAGACTGGCAGTGTGCCCTGATACACCCACTACACAAAAAGGGGGATAAGATGAATGTTAATAATTATAGAGGGATCTCGCTACTACCAGTAGGATACAAAATTTTGTCAAGGAAATTACTTCAAATCGTGGAGCCAGTTCTGGATAAAAAAATAGGTGAATATCAAGCAGGTTTTAGACAAGGTACATCCTGTGTTGAACAAATATTTAACCTGAAAACACTAATTCGTTACAGAATCTCAAGAGGCCAGAGATTTGCAATAGTATTTGTAGATTTCAAAAAAGCATACGACTCGGTAGATAGAGAAACATTACTGAAAGTATTGGAAGAATTTGGGGTCGATACGAAAACAATTCAAATTATCAAACAGACGCTAACAAACAGTAAGGCCAAAGTTAAATTTATGGGTGAAATTTCAAGGAAGTTCGAAATTAAAACAGGTGATAGACAAGGTGATGGTTTATCCCCAATCCTCTTCAACTGCGTACTGGAAAAGATATTCAGAATATGGAAAGAAGAACACAAAGGCACCAAGAATGACATCAGAATTGGAACAAAAAAAGAAAAAATAGAAGTGGACTGTTTAGCTTTTGCAGACGATCTGGCAATAATTAAAGAAAACGAAGAAATAGCTCAGAACTACCTGGAGAAACTACAAGAAGTTTCGGCCAGAGCTGGACTGCAGATTTCATTTGAAAAAACCGTGTATATGTCTAATCATAGAAATAACAAGAAAAATCTTATTACTAAATACGGCAATATTAAGAGAGTAGAAAAATTTAAGTATTTAGGTGAAATAATTCAAGTGAATGGTTTAGACAAGAGTGCAAACCAGGCGAGAGCAAGGAAAATGGAATTTGCTTTTCAAAAAACCAAAGACATATATAACAAAAAAAACATTTCGATTCAAGCTAAATTAAGACATTATAAAACTGTCATTAGACCAGAATGCCTGTATGCATCGGAGTGCCTAACTCTTAACAAAAAGGGGAAAATAGAAAACAAGGAAAAGAAAGAAAGGAAAATTTTGAGAAAAATATTAGGACCGAGAAAGATTGGAGAAGAGTACAAGCTAAAGCGTAATAAGGAAATATCCAAAACTATTGAGAAAGTGAGTGAGGCGATGCGTAAACGCAGACTAACGTTTTATGGTCACCTGTCGAGGATGGATGGAAACAGACTAACAAGAAAAGTGTTTGAACATAGTAACAGGAACGAAAAAACCAACAATAAATGGATACAGATGGTGAAAATGGATTTGGCCTATTTTAATGTCACCCGTGAGTCAATCAGGGACAGGGAAAAGTTTAGACAAATAGTGAACGAAATTAAGTGTTTTCCAGAAGAAATGAAACTAAAGAATAATAACAGGAAATGGTCGGAAGAGCGGAGGAGGAACCACTCGAAAAAGATGAGGAAATATTGGGAAGAGAGAAAAAAAGATCAAAAAGCCGGGCAAGTGAATTGTTGAACGTGGTCCAAAGATGGCCGAAATCGAAAGAAGAAGAAGAAGAAGGTCAGAGGGATACAGTAAACCTGAAGTGAAGCATCGGAATCCATAACTAGTGTAACAGCAATGGTTCAAAACATGGTAGTAAGAAGAGTCAGTTTACTTGTACTTAAGTCGGCATTGTGCCTTTTGTATTTAATTCCGATGCAATTTCTTTGTTTCATCGTCAATAAGAAGGTCACAGGGATACAGTAAACCTGAAATGAAGCATCGGAATCTATAACTAGTGTCACAGGAATGAATGGAAGATAAACAGTAAGAAGAGTCAGTTTTCTTCAACTTAGGTCGGCATTGTGCCTTTTGTATTTAATTCCGATGCAATTTCTGTGTTTCATCGTCAACAAGAAGGTCAGAGGGATACAGTAAACCTGAAGTGAAGCATCGTAATTTATAACTAGTGTCACAGGATTGGTTCAAAACATAGACAGTAAGAAGAGTCAGTCTTCTTGTGCTTAAGTCGGCATTGTGCCTTTTGTATTTAATTCCGATGCACTTTACGTGTTTCATCGTCAATAAGTAGGTCAGAGGGATACAGAAAACCTGAAGTGAAGCATCGGAATCTATAACTAGTGTCACAGGAATGGTTCAAACCATAGACCGTAAGATGAGTTAGTGTTCTTGTACTGAAGTTGGCATTGTGCCTTTTGTACTTAATTAAGATGCAATTTCTGTGTTTCATCGACAATAAGAAGGTCAGAGGGATACAGTAAACCTGAAGTGAAGCATAGGAATCTTTAACTAGTGTCACAGGAATGGTTCAAACCATAGAGAGTGAGATGAGTTAGTGTTCCTGTACTGAAGTCGGCATTGTGCCTTTTGTACTTAATTAAGATGCAATTTCTGTGTTTCATCGACAATAAGAAGGTCAGAGGGATACAGTAAACCTGAAGTGAAGCATCGGAATCTATAACTAGTGTCACAGGAATGGTTCAAAACATAGACAGTAAGAAGAGCCAGTCTTCTTGTACTTGGGTCGGCATTGTGCCTTTTGTATTTCATTCGGATGCAACGTCTGTGTTTCATCGTCAATAAGAGCGTCAGAGGGATACAGTAAACCTGAAGTGAAGCATCGGAATCTATAACTAGTGTCACAGGAATGGCTCAAAACATAGACAGTAGGAAGAGTCAGTCTTCTTGTACTTAAGTCGGCATTGTGCCTTTGTATTTAATTAAGATTTAATTTCTGTGTTTCATCGTCAATAATAAGGTCAGAGAGATACAGTAAACCTGAAGTGAAGCATCGGAATCTATAACTAGTGTCACAGGAATGGTTCAAAACATAGACAGTAAGAAGAGTCAATCTTCTTGTACTTAAGTCGGCATTATGCCTTTTGTATTTAATTAAGATGCAATTTCTGTGTTTCATCGTCAATGAAAAGGTGAAAGGGATACAGTCAACCTGAAGTGAAGCATCGGAATCTATAACTAGTGTCACAGGAATGATTCAAAACATAGACAGTAAGAAGAGTCAGTCTTCTTGTACTTAAGTCGGCATTGAGCCTTTTGTATATAATTCCGATGCAATTTCTGTGTTTCATCGTCAATAAGAAGCTCAGAGGGATACAGTAAACCTGATGTGAAGCACCGGAATCTATAAACAGTGTCACAGGAATGGTCAAATCATAGTCAGTAAGGAGAGTCAGTTATCTTGTACTTAAGTCGGCATTGTGCCTTTTGTATTTAATTCCGATGCAATTTCTGTGCTTCATCGTCACTAAGAAGGTCAGAGGGATACAGTAAATCTGAAGTGAAGCATCGAAATCTATATCTAGTGTCACAGGAATGGTTCAAAACATAGACAGTAAGAAGAGTCAGTCTTTTTGTACTTAAGTCGGCATTGTGCCTTTTGTATTTAATTCCGATGCAATTTCTGTGTTTCATCGTCAATACGAAGGTCAGAGGGATACAGTAAACCTGAAGTGAAGCATCGGAATCTATAGCTAGTGTCACAGAAATGGTTCAGAACATAGACAGTAAGAAGGGTCAGTCTTCTTGTACTTAAGTCGGCATTGTGCATTTCGTATTTAATTCCGATGCAATATCTGTGTTTCTTCGTCATTAAGAAGGTCAGAGGGATACAGTAAACCTGAAGTGAAGCATCGGAATCTATAACTAGTGTCACAGGAATGCTTCAAAACATAGACAGTAAGAAGACTCATTCTTCTTGTACTTAAGTCGGCATTGTACCTTTTGTATTTAATTCCGATGCAATTTACGTGTTTCATCGTCAATAAAAAGGTCAGAGGTATACAGTAAACCTGAAGTGAAGCATCGGAATCTATAACTAGTGTCACAGGAATGGTTCAAAACATACACAGTAAGAAGAGTCAGTTTTCTTGTACTTAAGTCGGCATTGGGCCTTTTGATTATAATTACGATGCAATTTCTGTGTTTCTTCGTCAATAAGAAGGTCTGAGGGATACAGTAAACCTGAAGGGAAGCATCGGAATCTATAACTAGTGACACAGAAATGGTTCAAAACATAGACAGTAAGAAGAGCCAGTCTTCTTGTACTTGAGTCTGCATTGTGCCTTTTGTATATACTTCCGATGCAATTTATGTGTCTCTTCGTGAATAAGAAGGTCAGAGGGATACAGTAAACCTGAAGTGAAGCACGGAATCTACAACTAGTGTCACAGGAATCGATCAAAACATAGACAGTAGGAAGAGTCAGTCTTCTTGTACTTAAGTTGGCATTGTGCCTTTTGTATTTAATCAAGATTTAATTTCTGTTTTTCATCGTCAATAATAAGGTCAGTGGGATACAGTAAACCTGAAGTGAATCATCGGAATCTATAACTAGTGTCACAGGAATGGTTCAAAACGCATTGTGAATTTTGTATTTAATTAAGATGCAATTTCTGTGTTTCATCGTCAATAAGAAGGTCAGAGGGATACAGTAAACCTGAAGTGAAGCATCGGAATCCATAAATAGTGACACAGAAATGGTTCAAAACATTGACAGTAAGAAGAGCCAGTCTTCTTGTACTTGAGTCGACATTGTGCCTTTTGTATTTAATTCCGATGCAATTTCTGTGTTTCATCGTCAATAAGAAGGTCAGAGGGATACAGTAAACGTGAAGTGAGGCATCGGAATCTATAAGTAGTGTCACAGGAATGGTTCAAACCATAGACAGTAAGAAGAGTCAGTTTTCTTGTACTTAAAACGGCATTGTGCCTTTTGTATTTAATTCCGATGCAATTTCTGTGTTTCATCGTCAATATGAAGGTCACAGGGATACAGTAAACCTGAAATGAAGCATCGGAATCCATAACTACTGTCACAGGAATGGTTCAAACATAATCAGTAAAAAGAGTCAGTATTCTTGTACTTAGGTCGGCGTTGTGCCTTTTGTATTTAATTCCGATGCAATTTCTGTGTTTCATCGTCAATAAGAAGGTGAGAGGGACACAGTAAACCTGAAGTGAAGCATCGGAATTTATAACTAGTGTCACAGGATTGGTTCAAAACTTAGACTGTAAGAAGAGACAGTCTTCTTGTACTTGAGTCGGCATTGTGCCTTTTGCATTTAATTCCGAGACAATTTCTGTGTTTCATCGTCAATAGGAACGTCAGAGGGATACAGTAAACCTGAAGTGAAGCATTGGAATCTATAAATAGTGTCACAGGAATGGTTCAAAACATAGACAGTAAGAAGAGTCAGTCTTCTTGTACTTAAGTCGGCATTGTGCCTTTTGTATATAATTCCGATGCAATTTCTGTGTTTCATCGTCAATAAGAAGGTCAGCTGGATACAGTTACCTGAAGTGAATCATCGGAAACTATAACTAATGTCACCGGAATGGTGGAAAACATTGACAGTAAGAAGAGTCAGTCTTCTTGTACTTAAGTCGGCATTGTGCCTTTTGTATTTAATTAAGATGCAATTTCAGTGTTTCAACGTCAATAAGGAGGTCAGAGGGATACAGAAAACCTGAAGTGAAGCATCGGAATCTAAAACTAGTGTCACAGGAATGTGTCAAATCATAGACATTAGGAAGAGTCAGTCTTCTTGTACTTACGTCGGCATTGTGCCTTTTGTATTTAATTCCGATGCAATTTCTGTGTTTCATCGTCAATAAGAGGGTCAGAGGGATACAGTAAAACTGAAGTGAAGCAAGGGAACCTATAACTAGTGTCACAGGAATGGTCAAATCATAGACAGTAAGAAGAGTCAGTCTTCTTGTACTTAAGTCGGCATTTTGCCTTTTGTATTTAATTCCGATGCAATTTCTGTGCTTCATCGTCAATAAGAAGGTCAGCTGGATACAGTAAACCTGAAGTGAAGCATCGGAATCTATAACTAGTGACACAGGAATGGTTCAAAACATAGACAGTAAGAAGAGCCAGTCTTCTTGTACTTGAGTCGGCATTGTGCCTTTTGTTTTTAATTCCGATGAATTTTCTGTGTTTGATCGTCAATAAGAAGGTCAGAGGGATACAGTAAACCTGAAGTGAAGCATCGGAATCTATAACTGGTGTCACAGGAATGGTTCAAATCATAGACAGTAAGAAGAAGCAGTCTTCTTGTACTTAAGTCGGCATTGTGCCTTTTGTATTTAATTAAGATGGAATTTCAGTGTTTCATCGTCAATAAAAAGGTGAAAGGGATACAGTAAACCTGAAGTGAAGCATCGGAATCTTTAACTAGTGTCACAGGAAGGGTTCAAAGCATTGACAGTAAGAAGAGTCAGTCTTGTTGTACTTAAGTCTACATTGTGCCTTTTGAAAAATAATTCCGATGCAATTTCTGTGTTTCACCGTCAATACGAAGCTCACAGGGATACAATATACCTGAAGTGAAGCATCGGAATCTATAACTAGTGTCACAGGAAAAGTTCAAAACATAGGCAGTAAGAAGAGTCACTCTTTTTGTACTTAAGTCGGCATTGTGCCTTTTGTATTTAATTCCGATGCAATTTCTGTGTTTCATCGTCAATACGAAAGTCAGAGGGATACAGTAAGCCTAAAATGAAGCATCGAATTCTATAACTAGTGTCACAGGAATGGTTCAAAACATAGACAGTAAGAAGGATCAGTCTTCTTGTACTTAAGTCGGCATTTTGCCTTTTGTATTTAATTCCGATGCAATATCTGTGTTTCTTCGTCAATAAGAAGGACAGAGGGATACAGTAAACCTGAAGTGAAGCATCGGTATCAATAACTAGTGTCACAGAAATTTTTCAAAACATATACAGAAAGAAGAGCCAGTCTTCTTGTACTTAAGTCGGCATTGTGCTTTTAGTATTTAATTCCGATGCAATTTCTGTGTTTCATCGTCAATAAGAAGGTCAGAGGGATACAATAAACCTGAAGTGAAGCATCGGAATCTATAACTAGTGTCACAGGTATGGTTCAAAACATAGACGGTAAGAAGAGTCAGTGTTCTTGTACTGAAGTCGGCATTGTGGCTATTGTATTTAATTTCGATGAATTCTCTGTGTTTGATCGTCAATAAGAAAGTCCGAGCGATACAGCAAAACTGAAATGAAGCATCGGAATCTATAACTTGTGTCACAGGAATGGTTCAGACCATAGACAGTAAGAAGAGTCAGTGTTCTTGTACTGAAGTCGGCATTGAGCCTTTTGTATTTAATAAAGATGCAATTTCTGTGTTTCATCGTCAATAATAAGGTCAGAGGGATACAGTAAACCTGAAGTGAAGCATCGGAATCTATAAGTAGTGTCACAGGAATAGTTCAAATCATAGACAGTAAGAAGAAGCAGTCTTCTTGTACTTAAGTCGGCATTGTGCCTTTTGTATTTAATTAAGATGGAATTTCTGTGTTTCATCGTCAATAAAAAGGTGAAAGGGATACAGTAAACTTGAAGTGAAGCATCGGAATCTATTACTAGTGTCACAGGATTGATTCAAATCATAGTCAGTAAGAAGAGTCAGTCTTCTTGTACTTAAGTCGGCATTGTGCCTTTTGTATATATTTCTGATGCAATTTCTGTGTTTCATCGTCAATAAGAAGCTCAGAGGAATACAGTAAACCTGAAGTGATGCATCGGAATCTATAACTAGTGTCACAGGAATGGTTCAAAACATAGTCAGTAAGAGGAGTCAGTTTTCATGTACTTATGTCGGCATTGTGCTTTTTGTTTTTAATTCGGATGCAATTTCTGTGTTTCATCGTCAATAAGAAGGTCAGAGGGATATAGTAAACCTGAAGTGAAGCATCGAAATCTATAACTAGTGTCACAGGAAATGTTCAAAACATAGACAGTAAGAAGAGTCAGTCTTTTAGTACATAAGTCGGCTTTGTGCCTTTTGTAATTAATTCCGATGCAATTTCTGTGTTTCATCGTCAATACGAAGGTCAGAGGAATACAGTAAACCTGAAGTGAAGCATCGGAATCTATAACTAGTATCACAGGAATGGTTCAAACCATAGACAGTAAGAAGGGTCAGTCTTCTTGTACTTAAGTCGGCATTGTGCCTTTGTATTTAATTCCGATGCAATATCTGTGTTTCTTCGTCATTAAGAAGGTCAGAGGGATACAGTAAACCTGAAGTGAAGCATCGGAATCTATAACTAGTGTCACAGGAATGGTTCAAAGCATAGACAGTAAGAGGAGTCAGTTTTCTTGTACTTAAGTCGCCATTGTGCCTTTTGTTTTTAATTCCGATGCAATTTCTGTATTTCATCGTCAATAAGAATGTCACAGGGATACAGTAAACCTGAAGTGAAGCATCGGAATCTATAACTAGTGTCACAGGAATGGTTCAAAGCATAGACAGTAAGAAGAGTCAGTTTTCTTGTACTTATGCTGGCATTGGGTCTTTAGTATAAAATTACGATGCAATTTCTGTGTTTCATCGTCAATAAGAAGGACAGAGGGATACAGTAAACCTGAAGTGAAGCATAGGAATCCATAACTAGTGTCACAGGATTGGTTCAAAACATAGACAGTAAAAAGAGACAGTCTTCTTGTACTTGAGTCGGCATTGTGCCCTTTGTATTTAATTCCGATACAATTTCTGTGTTTCATCGTCAATAAGAAGGTCAGAGGGATACAGTAAAACTGAAGTGAAGCATGGGAACCTATAACTAGTGTCACAGGAATGGTTCAAATCATAGACAGTGAGAAGAGTCAGTCTTCTTGTACTTAAGTCGGCTTTTTACCTTTTGAATTTAATTCCGATGCAATTTCTGTGCTTCATCGTTAATAAGAAGGTCAGCTGGATACAGTAAACCTGAAGTGAAGCATCGGAATCTATAACCAGTGTCACAGGAATGGTTCAAATCATAGACAGTAAGAAGAGCCAGTCTTCTTGTACTTGAGACGGCATTGTGCATTTTGTATTTAATTCCGAAGGATTTTCTGTGATTTATCGTCAATAAGAAGGTCAGAGGGATACAGTAAACCAGAAGTGAAGCATCGGAATCTATAACTAGTGTCACAGGAATGGTTCAAAACATAGGCAGTAAGAAGAGTCACTCTTTTTGTACATAAGTCGGCATTGTGCATTTTGTATTTAATTCCGATGCAATCTCTGTGTTTCTTCGTCAATAAGATGGACAGAGGGATACAGTAAACCTGAGGTGAAGCATCGGAATCTATAACTAGTGTCACAGAAATGGTTCAAAACATATACAGTAAGAAGAGGCAGTCTTCTTGTACTTAAGTCGGCATTGTGCCTTTTGTATTTCATTTCGATGAATTTTCTGTGTTTGATCGTCAATACGAAGGTCCGAGGGATACAGCAAACCTGAAGTGAAGCATCGGAATCTATAACTAGTGTCACAGGAATGTTTCAAACCATAGACAGTAAGAAGAGTCAGTGTTCTTGTACTGAAGTCGGCATTGTGCCTTTTGTATTTAATTAAGATGCAATTTCTGTGTTTCATTGTCATTCAAAAGGTGAAAGGGATACAGTAAACCTGAAGTGAAGCATCGGAATCTATAGCTAGTGTCACAGGAATGGTTCAAAACATAGACAGTAAGAAGGGTCAGTCTTCTTGCACATAAGTCGGCATTGTGCCTTTTGTATTTAATTCCGATGCAATATCTGTGTTTCTTCGTCATTAAGAAGATCAGAGGGATACAGTAAACCTGAAGTGAAGCATCGGAATCTATAACTAGAGTCACAGGAATTGTTCAAATTATAAACAGTAAGAAGGGTCAGTTTCCTTGTACTTAGGTCGGCATTGTGTCATTTGTATTTAATTCCGATTCGATTTACGTGTTTCATCGTCAATAAGACGGTCAGAGGGATACAGCAAACCTGAAGGGAAGCATTGGAATCTATAACTAGTCTCGCAGGAATGGTTCAAAACATAGACAGTAAGAAGAGTCAGTTTTCTTGTACTTAAGTTGGCATTGGGCCTTTAGTATAAAATTACGATGCAATTTCTGTGTTTCATCGTCAATAAGAAGGTCAGAGGGATACAGTAAACTTGAAGTGAAGCATCGGAATCTATAACTAGTGTCACAGAAATGGTTTAAATCATAGACAGTAAGAAGTGCCAGTCTTCTTGTGCTTGAGTCGGCATTGTGCCTTTTGTATATAATTCCGATGCTATTTATGTGTTTCTTTGTCAATAAGAAGGTCAGAGGGATTCAGTAAACCTAAAGTCAAGCATCGGAATCTATAACTAGTGCCACAGGAATGATTCAAAACATAGACAGTAAGAAGAGCCAGTGTTCTTGTACTTGGGTCGGCATTGTGATTTTTTTATTTAATTCGGATGCAATTTCTGTGATTCATCGTCAATAAGAACGTCAGAGGGATACAGTAAACCAGAAGTGAAACATCGTAATCTATAACTAGTGTCACAGGAAAGGTACAAATCATAGACAGTAGGAAGAGTCAGTCTTCTTGTACTTAAATCGGCATTGTGCCTTTTGTATTTAATTCCGATGCAGTTTCTGTGTTTCATCGTCAATAAGAAGGTCAGAGAGATCCAGTAAACCTGAAGTGAAGCATCAGAATCTATAACTAGTGTCACAGGAATGGTTCAAAACATAGGCGGTAAGAAGAGTCAATTTTCTTGTACTTAAGCCGGCATTGTGCCTTATGTATTTCATTCCGATGCAATTTCTGTGTTTCATCGTCAATAACAAGGTCACAGGGATACAGTAAACCTGAAGTGAAGCATCGGAATCTGTACCTAGTGTCACAGGAATGGTTCAAAACATAAACTGTAAGAAGAGTTAGTTTTCTTGTACTTAGGTCGGCATTGTGCCTTTTGTATTTAATTCCGATGCAATTTCTGTGTTTCATCGTCAATAAGAAGGTCAGGGGGATACAGTAAACCTGAAGTGAAGCATCGGAATCTATAACTAGTGTCACAGGAATGGTTCAAAACATAGACAGTAAGAAGAGCCAGTTTTCTTGTACTTAAGTCGGCATTGTGCCTTTTGTATGTAATTCCGATGCAATATCTGTGTTTCATCGTCAATAAGAAGGTCAGAGTGATACAGTAAACCTGAAGTGAAGCATCGGAATTTATAACTAGAGTCACAGGAATGATTCAAAACATAGACAGTAAGAATAGTCAATTTTCTTGTACTTAAGTCGGCATTGTGCTTTTTCTATTTAATTTCGATGCAATTTCTGTGCTTCGTCGTCAATAAGAAGGTCCAAGGGATACAGTAAACCTGAAGTGAAGCATCGGAAACTAAAACCGGTCTCAGAGGAAAGGTGCAACACATAGACAGTAAGAAGAGCCAGTCTTCTTGTACATGAGTCGGGATTGTGCCTTTTGTATTTAATTCCGATGCAATTTCTGTGTTTCATCGTCAATAAGAAGGTCAGCTGGATACAGTAAAGCTGGACCGAAGCATCGGAATCTATAACTAGTGTCACAGCAATGGTTCAAAACATAGACAGAAAGTATAGTCAGTCTTCTTGTACTTGAGTCGGCATTGTGCCTTTTGTATTTAATTCCGAAGCAATTTCTGTGTTTCAGAGTCAATACGATGGTCAGAGGGATACAGTAAACCTGAAGTGAAGCATCGGAATCTATAACTAGTGTCACAGGAATGGTTCAAAGCATCGACAGTTAGAAGAGTCAGTCTTCTAGTACTTAAGTCGGCTTTGTGCCTTTTGTATTTAATTCCGATGCATTTTCAGTGTTTCATCATGAATAAGGGGGTCAGAGGAATACAGTAAACCTTAAGTGATGCATCGGAATCTATAACTAGTGTCACAGGAATGGTTCAAAACATAGATATTAAGAAGAGTCTGTTTTCTTGTACTTAAGTCGGCATTGTGCCTTTTCTATATAATTCTGATGCAATTTCTGTGTTTCGTCGTCAATAACAAGGTCCAAGGGATACAGTAAACCTGAGGTGAAGCATCGGAATCTATAACTAGTGTCACAGGAATGGTTCAAAACATAGACAGTAAGAAGAGTCAGTCTTCTTGTACTTAAGTCGGCATTGTGCCTTTTGTATATAATTCCGATGCTACTTCTGTGTTTCATCGTCAATAAGAAGGTCAGCTGGATACAGTCACCTGAAGTGAATCATCGGAATCTATAACTAATGTCACCGGAATGGTAGAAAACATTGACAGTAAGAAGAGTCAGTCTTCTTGTAATTAAGTCGGCATTGTGGCTTTTGTATTTAATTAAGATGCAATTTCAGTGTTTCATCGTCAATAAGGAGGTCAGAGGGATACAGAAAACCTGAAGTGAAGCATCGGAATCTAAAACTAGTGTCACAGGAATGGTTCAAGGCATAGACATTAGGAAGAGTCAGTCTTCTTGTACTTACGTCGGCATTGTGCCTTTTGTATTTAATTCCGATGCATTTCTGTGTTTCATCGTCAATACGAAGGTCAGAGGGATACAGTAAAACTGAAGTGAAGCATGGGATCCTATAACTAGTGTCACAGGAATGGTTCAAATCATAGACAGTAAGAAGAGTCAGTCTTGTTGTACTTAAGTCGGCATTTTACCTTTTGTATTTAATTCCGATGCAATTTCTGTGCTTCATCGTCAATAACAAGGTCAGCTGGATACAGTAATATTGAAGTGTAGCATCGGAATTTATAACTAGTGTCACTGGAATGGTTCAAAACATAGACAGTAAGAAGAGCCAGTCTTCTTGTACTTGAGTCGGCATTGTGCCTTTTGTATTTAATTCCGATGAATTTTCTGTGTTTGATCGTCAATAAGAAGTTCAGAGGGATACAGTAAACCTGAAGTGAAGCATCGGAATCTATAACTAGTGTCACAGGAAGGGTTCAAAACATTGACAGTAAGAAGAGTCAGTCTTCTTGTACTTAAGTCGGCATTGTGCCTTTTGTATATAATCCCGATGCAATTTCTGTGTTTCATCGTCAATACGAAGCTCACAGGTATACAGTAAACCTGAAGTGAAGCATCGGAATCTATAACTAGTGTCACAGGAATGGTTCAAAACATAGGCAGTAAGAAGAGTCACTCTTTTTGTACTTAAGTCGGCATTGTGCCTTTTGTATTTAATTCCGATGCAATATCTGTGTTTCTTCGTCAATAAGAAGGACAGAGGGATACAGTAAACCTGAAGTGAAGCACCGGGATCTATAACTAGTGTCACAGAAATGGTTCAACACATATACAGTAAGAAGAGCCAGCCTTCTTGTACTTAAGTCGGCATTGTGCCATTTGTATTTAATTCCGATGCAATTTCTGTGTTTCATTGTCTATAAGAAGGTCACAGGGATACAGTAAACCTGAAGTGAAGCATCGGAATCTATAACTAGTGTCACAGGAATGGTTCAAAACATAGACGGTAAGAAGAGTCAGTGTTCTTGTACTGAAGTCGGCATTGTGCCTTTTGTATTTAATTTCGATGAATTTTCTGTGTTTGATCGTCAATAAGAAGGTCCGAGGGATACAGCAAAGCTCAAGTGAAGCATCGGAATCTATAACTAGTGTCACAGGAATGGTTCAAACCATAGACAGTAAGAAGAGTCAGTGTTCTGGCACTGAAGTCAGCATTGAGCCTTTTGTATTGATTTAAGGTGCAATTTCTGTGTTTCATCGTCAATAATAGGATCAGAGGGATACAGTAAACCAGAAGTGAAGCTTCGGAATCTATAAGTAGTGTCACAGGAATGGTTTAAATCATAGGCAGTAAGAAGAAGCAGTCTTCTTGTACTTAAGTCGGCATTGTGCCTTTTTTATTTTATTAAGATGCAATTTCTGTGTTTCATTGTCATTAAAAAGGTGAAAGGGATACAGTAAACCTGAAGCGAAGCATCGCAATCTATAACTAGTGTCACAGGAATGATTCAAAACATAGACAGTAAGAAGAGTCAGTCTTCTTGTACTTAAGTCGGCATTGTGCCTTTTGTATATAATTCTGTTGCAATTATTGTGTTTCATCGTCAATAAGAAGCTCAGAGGGATACAGTAAACCTGAAGTGATGCATCGGAATCTATAACTAGTGGCGCAGGAATATTTCAAAACATAGTCAGTAAGAAGAGTCAGTTTTCTTGTACTTAAGTCGGCATTGTGTCTTTTGTATTTAATTCCGATGCATTTTCTGTGTTTCATCGTCATTAGGAAGGTCAGAGGGATACAGTAAACCTGAAGTGAAGCATCGGAATCTATAACTAGTGTCACAGGAATGGTTCAAAACATAGACAGTTAGAAGAGTCAGTCATTTTGTACTTAAGTCGGCATTGTGCCTTTTGTAATAATTTCCGATGCAATTTTTGTGTTTCATCGTCAATACTAAGGTCAGAGGGATACAGTAAACCTGAAGTGAAGCATCGGAATCTATAACTAGTGTCACAGGATTGGTTCAAAACATAGACAGTAAGAAGAGTCAGTTTTCTTGTACTTAAGTCGGCATTGTGCCTTTTGTATTGAATTCCGATGCAATTTCTGTGTTTCATCGTCAATAAGAAGGTCAGAGGGATACAGTAAACCTGAAGTGAAGCATCGGAATCTATAACTAGTGTCACAGAAATGGTTTAAATCATAGACAGTAAGAAGGGCCAGTCTACTTGTACTTGAGTCGGCATTGTGCCTTTTGTATTTAATTCCGATGCTATTTATGTGTTTCTTTGTCAATAAGACGGTCAGAGGGATTCAGTAAACCTAAAGTCGAGCATCGGAATCTATAACTAGTGTCACAGGAATGGTTCAAAACATAGACAGTATGAAGAGCCAGTGTTCTTGTACTTGGGTCGGCATTGTGATTTTTTTATTTAATTCGGATGCAATTTCTGTGTTTCATCGTCAATAAGTAGGTCAGAGGGATACAGTAAACCTGAAGTGAAGCATCGGAATCTATAACTAGTGTCACAGGAATGGTACAAATCATAGACAGTAGGAAGAGTCAGTCTTCTTGCAGTTAAGTCGGCATTGTGCTTTTGTATTTAATTCCGATGCAATTTCTGTGTTTCATCGTCAATAAGAAGGTCAGAGGGATCCAGTAAACCTGAAGTGAAGCATCGGAATCTATAACTAGTGTCACAGGTATGGTTCAAAACATAGACAGTAAGAAGAAGCAGTCTTCTTGTTCTTAAGTCGGCATTGTGCCTTTTGTATTTAATTAAGATGCAATTTCTGTGTTTCATCGTCAATAAGAAGGTGAAAGGGATACACTGAACTTGAAGTGAAGCATCGGAATCTATAACTAGAGTCACAGGAATGGTTCAAAACATAGACAGTAAGAAGAGTCAGTCTTCTTGTACTTAAGTCGGCATTGTGGCTTTTGTATATAATGCCGATGCAATTTCTGTGTTTCATCGTCAATACGAAGGTCAGAGGGATACAGTAAACCTGAAGTGAAGCATCGGTGTCTATAACTAGTGTCACAGGAATGGTTCAAAACATAGACTGTAAGAAGGGTCAGTCTTCTTGTACTTAAGTCGGCATTGTGCCTTTTGTATTTAATTCCGATGCAATTTGTGTGTCTCATCGTCAATACGAAGGTCAGAGGGATACAGTAAACCTGAAGTGAAGCATCGGTGTCTATAACTAGTGTCACAGGAATGGTTCTAAAAATTGACAGTAAGAAGGGTCAGTCTTCTTGTACTTAAGTCGGCATTGTGCCTATTGTATTTAATTCCGATGCAATATCTGTGTTTCTTCGTCAATAAGAAGATCAGAGGGATACTGTAGACCTGAGGTGAAGCATCGGAATCTATAACTAGTGTCACAGGAATGGTTCAAAACATAGACAGTAAGAAGAGGCATTCTTCTTGTACTTAGGTCGGCATTGCGCCTTTTGTATTTAATTACGATGCAATTTACGTGTATCATCGTCAATAAGAAGGTCAGAGGGATACAGTAAACCTGAAGTGAAGCATCGGAAACTATAACTAGGGTCACAGGAATGGTTCAAAACACAGACGGTAAGAAGAGTCAGTTTTCTTGAACTTAAGTCGGCATTGTGCCTTTTGTATTTCATTCCGACGCAATATCTGTGTTTCATCGTCAATAACAAGGTCACAGGGATACAGAAAACCTGAAGTGAAGCATCGGAATCTGTAACTAGTGTCACAGGAATGGTTCAAAACATAAACAGTAAGTAGAGTTAGTTTTCTTGTACGTAGGTCGGCATTGTGCCTTTTGTATTTAATTCCGATGCAATTTCTGTGTTTCATCGTCAATAAGAAGGTCAGGGCGATACAGTAAACCTGAAGTGAAGCATTGGAATCCATAACTAGTGTCACAGGAATGGTTCAAAACATAGACAGTAAGAAGAGTCAGTTTTCTTGTACTTAAGTCGGCATTGTGCCTTTTGTATGTAAGTCCGATGTAATTTCTGTGTTTCATCGTCAATAAGAAGGTCAGAGTGATACAGTAAACCTGAAGTGAAGCATCGGAATTTATAACTAGAATCACAGGAATGGTTCAAAACATAGACAGTATGAAGAGTCAATTTTCTTGTACGTAAGTCGGCATTGTGCCTTTTCTATTTAATTCCGATGCAATTTCTGTGTTTCGTCGTCAATAAAAAGGTCCAAGGGATACCGTAAACCTGAAGTGAAGCATCGGAAACTAATACCGGTCTCAGAGGAAAGGGACAAATCATAGACAGTAAGAAGAGCCAGTCTTCTTGTACATGAGTCGGGATTGTGCCTTTTGTATTTAATTCCGATGCAATTTCTGCGTTTCATCGTGAATAAGAGGGTCAGAGGAATACAGTAAACCTGAAGTGATGCATCGGAATCTATAAGTAGTGTCACAGGAATGGTTCAAAACATAGATATTAAGAAGAGTCTGTTTTCTTGTACTTAAGTCGGGATTGTGCCTTTTCTATTTAATTCCGATGCATTTTCTGTGTTTCATCGTGAATAAGAGGGTCAGAGGAATACAGCAAACCTGAAGTGATGCATCGGAATCTATAAGTAGTGTCACAGGAATGGTTCAAACATAGATATTAAGAAGAGTCTGTTTTCTTGTACTTAAGTCGGGATTGTGCCTTTTCTATTTAATTCTGTTGCAATTTCTGTGTTTCATCGTCAATAAGAAGGTCAGAGGGATACAGTAAACCTGAAGTGAAGCCTCAGAATCTATAACTAGTGTCACAGGAGTGGCTCAAAACATAGACAGTAAGAAGAGTCAGTCTTTTTGTACTTTAGTCGGCTTTGTGCCTTTTGTATTTAATTTCGATGAATTTTCTGTGTTTAATTGTCAATAAGGAGGTCCGAGGGATACAGCAAACCTGAAGTGAAGCATCGGAATCTATAACTAGTGTCACAGGAATGGTTCAAACCATAGACAGTAAGAAGAAGCAGTCTTCTTGTACTTAAGTCGGCATTGTGCCTTTTGTATTTAATTAAGATGCAATTTCTGTGTTTCATCGTCAATAAGAAGGTGAAAGGGATACACTGAACTTGAAGTGAAGCATCGGAATCTATAACTAGAGTCACAGGAATGGTTCAAAACATAGACAGTAAGAAGAGTCAGTCTTCTTGTACTTAAGTCGGCATTGTGGCTTTTGTATATAATGCCGATGCAATTTCTGTGTTTCATCGTCAATACGAAGGTCAGAGGGATACAGTAAACCTGAAGTGAAGCATCGGTGTCTATAACTAGTGTCACAGGAATGGTTCAAAACATAGACAGTAAGAAGGGTCAGTCTTCTTGTACTTAAGTCGGCATTGTGCCTTTTGTATTTAATTCCGATGCAATATCTGTGTTTCTTCGTCAATAAGAAGATCAGAGGGATACTGTATACCTGAGGTGAAGCATCGGAATCTATAACTAGTGTCACTGGAATGGTTCAAAACATAGACAGTAAGAAGAGGCATTCTTCTTGTACTTAGGTCGGCATTGCGCCTTTGTATTTAATTCCGATGCAATTTACGTGTATCATCGTCAATAAGAAGGTCAGGGCGATACAGTAAACCTGAAGTGAAGCATTGGAATCTATAACTAGTGTCACAGGAATGGTTCAAAACATAGACAGTAAGAAGAGTCAGTTTTCTTGTACTTAAGTCGGCATTGTGCCTTTTGTATGTAAGTCCGATGTAATTTCTGTGTTTCATCGTCAATAAGAAGGTCAGAGTGATACAGTAAACCTGAAGTGAAGCATCGGAATTTATAACTAGAGTCACAGGAATGGTTCAAAACATAGACAGTAAGAAGAGTCAATTTTCTTGTACGTAAGTCGGCATTGTGCCTTTTCTATTTAATTCTGATGCAATTTCTGTGTTTCGTCGTCAATAAGAAGGTCCAAGGGATACAGTAAACCTGAAGTGAAGCATCGGAAACTAAAACCGGTCTCAGAGGAAAGGGACAAATCATAGACAGTAAGAAGAGCCAGTCTTCTTGTACATGAGTCGGCATTGTGCCTTTTGTATTTAATTCCGATGCAATTTCTGCGTTTCATCGTGAATAAGAGGGTCAGAGGAATACAGTAAACCTGAAGTGATGCATCGGAATCTATAAGTAGTGTCACAGGAATGGTTCAAAACATAGATATTAAGAAGAGTCTGTTTTCTTGTACTTAAGTCGGGATTGTGCCTTTTCTATTTAATTCCGATGCATTTTCTGTGTTTCATCGTGAATAAGAGGGTCAGAGGAATACAGAAAGCCTGAAGTGATGCATCGGAATCTATAAGTAGTGTCACAGGAATGGTTCAAACATAGATATTGAGAAGAGCCTGTTTTCTTGTACTTAAGTCGGGATTGTGCCTTTTCTATTTAATTCTGATGCAATTTCTGTGTTTCATCGTCAATAAGACGGTAAGAGGGATACAGTAAACCTGAAGTGAAGCCTCAGAATCTATAACTAGTGTCACAGGAATGGCTCAAAACATAGACAGTAAGAAGAGTCAGTCCTTTTGTACTTAAGTCGGCATTGTGCCTTTTGTATTTCATTTCGATGAATTTTCTGTGTTTAATTGTCAATAAGGAGGTCCGAGGGATACAGCAAACCTGAAGTGAAGCATCGGAATCTATAACTAGTGTCACAGGAATGGTTCAAACCATTGACAGTAAGAAGAGTCAGTGTTCTTGTACTGAAGTTGGCATTGTGACTTTTGTATTTAATTAAGATGCAATTTCTGTGTTTCATCGTCAATAATAAGGTCAGAGGGATACAGTAAACCTGAAGTGAAGCATCGCAATCTGTAGGTAGTGTCACAGGAATGGTTCAAATCATAGACAGTCAGAAGAAGCAGTCTTCTTGTACTTAAGTCGGCATTGTGCCTTTTGTATTTAATTAAGATGCAATTTCTGTATTTCATCGTCAATAAGAAGGTGAAAGGGATACAGTAAACCTGAAGTGAAGCATCGGAATTTATAACTAGAGTCACAGGAATGGTTCAAAACATAGACAGTAAGAAGAGTCAGTGTTCTTGTACTGAAGTCGGCATTGTGCTTTTTGAATTTAATTAAGATACAATTTCTGTGTTTCATCGTCAATAATAAGGTCAGAGGGATACAGTAAACCTGAAGTGAAGCATCGGAATCTATAACTAGTGTCACAGGAATGGTTCAAAACATAGACAGTATGAAGAGCCAGTGTTCTTGTACTGAAGTCGGCATTGTGCTTTTTGTATTTAATTAAGATGCAATTTCTGTGTTTCACCGTCAATAATAAGGTCAGAGGGATCCAGTAAAGCTGAAGTGAAGCATCGGAATCTATAACTAGTGTCACAGGTATGGTTCAAGACATAGACAGTTAGAAGAGTCAGTGTTCTTGTACTGAAGTCGGCATTGTGCATTTTGTATTTAATTAAGATGCAATTTCTGTGTTTCATCGTCAATAAGAAGGTGAAAGGGATACAGTGAACCTGAAGTGAAGCATCGGAATCTATAACTAGAGTCACAGGAATGGTTCAAAACATAGACAGTAAGAAGAGTCAGTCTTCTTGTACTTAAGTCGGCATTGTGCCTTTTGTATATAATGCCGATGCAATTTCTGTGTTTCATCGTCAATAAGAAGCTCAGAGGGATACAGTAAACCTGAAGTGAAGCATCGGAATCTATAACTAGTGTCACAGGAATGGTTTAAAACATAGACAGTAAGAAGAGTCAGTCTTTTTGTACTTAAGTCGGCATTGTGCTTTTGTATTTAATTCCGATGCAATTTCTGTGTTTCATCGTCAATACGAAGGTCAGAGGGATACAGTAAACCTGAAGTGAAGCATCGGTGTCTATAACTAGTGTCACAGGAATGGTTCAAAACATAGACAGTAAGAAGGGTCAGTCTTCTTGTACTTAAGTCGGCATTGTGCCTATTGTATTTAATTCCGATGCAATATCTGTGTTTCTTCGTCAATAAGGTCAGAGGGATATTGTAGACCTGAGGTGAAGCATCGGAATCTATAACTAGTGTCACAGGAATGGTTCAAAACATAGACAGTAAGAAGAGGCATTCTTCTTGTACTTAGGTCGGCATAGCGCCTTTTGTATTTAATTCTGATGCAATTTACGTGTATCATCGTCAATAAGAAGGTCAGAGGGATACAGTAAACCTGAAGTGAAGCATCGGAAACTATAACTAATGTCACAGGAATGGTTCAAAACACAGACGGTAAGAAGAGTCAGTTTTCTTGAACTTAAGTCGGCATTGTGCCTTTTGTATTTCATTCCGACGCAATTTCTGTGTCTCACCGTCACTAACAAGGTCACAGGGATACAGTAAACCTGAAGTGAAGCATGGGAATCTGTAACTAGTGTCACAGGAATGGTTCAAAACATAAACAGTAAGAAGAGTTAGTTTTCTTGTACGTAGGTCGGCATTGTGCCTTTTGTATTTAATTCCGATGCAATTTCTGTGTTTCATCGCCAATAAGAAGGTCAGGGCGATACAGTAAACCTGAAGTGAAGCATTGGAATCTATAACTAGTGTCACAGGAATGGTTCAAAACATAGACAGTAAGAAGAGTCAGTTTTCTTGTACTTAAGTCGGCATTGTGCCTTTTGTATGTAAGTCCGATGTAATTTCTGTGTTTCATCGTCAACAAGAAGGTCAGAGTGATACAGTAAACCTGATGTGAAGCATCGGAATTTATAACTAGAGTCACAGGAATGGTTCAAAACATAGACAGTAAGAAGAGTCAATTTTCTTGTACGTAAGTCGGCATTGTGCCTTTTCTATTTAATTCCGATGCAATTTCTGTGTTTCGTCGTCAACAAGAAGGTCCAAGGGATACAGTAAACCTGAAGTGAAGCATCGGAAACCAAAACCGGTCTCAGAGGAAAGGTACAAAACATAGACAGTAAGAAGAGCCAGTCTTCTTGTACATGAGTCGGCATTGTGCCTTTTGTATTTAAATCCGATGCAATTTCTGTGTTTCATCGTGAATAAGAGGGTCAGAGGAATACAGTAAACCTGAAGTGATGCATCGGAATCTATAAGTAGTGTCACAGGAATGGTTCAAAACATAGATATTAAGAAGAGTCTGTTTTCTTGTACTTAAGTTGGGATTGTGCCTTTTCTATTTAATTCCGATGCATTTTCTGTGTTTCATCGTGAATAAGAGGGTCAGAGGAATACAGCAAACCTGAAGTGATGCATCGGAATCTATAAGTAGTGTCACAGGAATGGTTCAAAACATAGATATTAGGAAGAGTCTGTTTTCTTGTACTTAAGTCGGGATTGTGCCTTTTCTATTTAATTCTGATGCAATTTCTGTGTTTCATCGTCAATAAGAAGGTCAGAGGGATACAGTAAACCTGAAGTGAAGCCTCGGAATCTATAACTAGTGTCACAGGAATGGCTCAAAACATAGACAGTAAGAAGAGTCAGTCTTTTTGTACTTAAGTCGGCATTGTGCCTTTTGTATTTAAATTTGATGCAATTTCTGTGTTTCATCGTCAATACGAAGGTCAGAGGGATACAATAAACCTGAAGAGAAGCGTCGGAATCTATAACTAGTGTCACAGGAATGGTTCAAACCATAGACAGTAAGAAGAGTCAGTGTTCTTGAATTGAAGTTGGCATTGTGCCTTTTGTATTTAATTAAGATGCAATTTCTGTGTTTCATCGTCAATAATAAGGTCAGAGGGATACAGTAAACCTGAAGTGAAGCATCGGAATCTATAAGTAGTGTCACAGGAATGGTTCAAATCATAGACAGTAATAAGAAGCAGTCTTCTTGTACTTAAGTCGGCATTGTGCCTTTTGTATTTAATTAAGATACAATTTCTGTGTTTCATCGTCAATAAGAAGGTCAAAGGGATACAGTAAACCTGAAGTGAAGCATCGGAATCTATAACTAGAGTCACAGGAATGGTTCAAAACATAGACAGTAAGAAGAGTCAGTGTTCTTGTACTGAAGTCGGCATTGTGCTTTTTGTATTTAATTAAGATGCAATTTCTGTGTTTCATCGTCAATAATAAGGTCAGAGGGATACAGTAAACCTGAAGTGAAGCATCGGAATCTATAAGTAGTGTCACAGGAATGGTTCAAAACACAGACAGTAAGAAGAAGCAGTCTTCATGTACTTAAGTCGGCATTGTGCCTTTTGTATTTAATTAAGATGCAATTTCTGTGTTTCATCGTCAATAAGAAGGTGAAAGGGATACAGTAAACCTGAAGTGAAGCATCGGAATCTATAACTAGAGTCACAGGAATGGTTCAAAACATAGACAGTAAGAAGAGTCAGTCTTCTTGTACTTAAGTCGGCATTGTGCCTTTTGTATATAATGCCGATGCACTTTCTGTAATTCATCGTCAATAAGACGCTCAGAGGGATACAGTAAACCTGAAGTGAAGCATCGGAATCTATAACTAGAGTCACAGGAATGGTTTCCAAACATAGACAGTAAGAAGAGCCAGTCTTTTTGTACTCAAGTCGGCATTGTGCCTTTTGTATTTAATTCCGATGCAATTTCTGTGTTTCATCGTCAATAAGAAGGTCAGAGTGATACAGTAAACCTGAAGTGAAGCATCGGAATTTATAACTAGAGTCACAGGAATGGTTCAAAACATAGACAGTAAGAAGAGTCAATTTTCTTGTACGTAAGTCGGCATTGTGCCTTTTCTATTTAATTCCGATGCAATTTCTGTGTTTCGTCGTCAATAAGAAGGTCCAAGGGATACAGTAAACCTGAAGTGAAGCATCGGAAACTAAAACCGGTCTCAGAGGAAAGGTACAAATCATAGACAGTAAGAAGAGCCAGTCTTCTTGTACATGAGTCTGCATTGTGCCTTTTGTATTTAATTCCGATGCAATTTCTGTGTTTCATCGTGAATAAGTGGGTCAGAGGAATACAGTAAAACTGAAGTGATGCATCGGAATCTATAAGTAGTGTCACAGGAATGGTTCAAACATAGATGTTAAGAAGAGTCTGTTTTCTTGTACTTAAGTCGGGATTGTGCCTTTTCTATTTAATTCCGAGGCATTTTCTGTGTTTCATCGTGAATAAGAGGGTCAGAGGAATACGGCAAACCTGAAGTGATGCATCGGAATCTATAAGTAGTGTCACAGGAATGGTTCAAAACATAGATATTAAGAAGAGTCTGTTTTCTTGTACTCATGTCGGGATTGTGCCTTTTCTATTTAATTCTGATGCAATTTCTGTGTTTCATCGTCAATAAGAAGGTCAGAGGGATACAGTAAACCTGAAGTGAAGCCTCGGAATCTGTAACTAGTGTCACAGGAATGGCTCAAAACATAGGCCGTAAGAAGAGTCAGTCTTTTTGTACTTAAGTCGGCATTGTGCCTTTTGTATTTAAATCCGATGCAATTTCTGTGTTTCATCGTCAATACGAAGGTCAGAGGGATACAATTAACCTGAAGTGAAGCGTCGGAATCTATAACTAGTGTCACAGGAATGGTTCAGAACATAGACAGTAAGAAGAGCCAGTCTTCTTGTACTTAAGTCGGCTTTGTGCCTTTTGAATTTAATTTCGATGAATTTTCTGTGTTTAATCGTCAATAAGAAGGTCCGAGGGATACAGCAAACCTGAAGTGAAGCATCGGAATCTATAACTAGTGTCACAGGAATGGTTCAAACCATAGACAGTAAGAAGAGTCAGTGTTCTTGTACTGTAGTTGGCATTGTGCCTTTTGTATTTAATTAAGATGAAATTTCTGTGTTTCATCGTCAATAATAAGGTCAGAGGGATACAGTAAACCTGAAGTGAAGCATCGGAATCTATAAGTAGTGTCACAGGAATGGTTCAAATCATAGACAGTAAGAAGAAGCAGTCTTCTTGTACTTAAGTCGGCATTGTGCCTTTTGTATTTAATTAAGATGCAATTTCTGTGTTTCATCGTCAATAAAAAGGTGAAAGGGATACAGTAAACCTGAAGTTAAGCATCGGAATCTAGAACTAGTGTCACAGGAATGATTCAAAACATAGACAGTAAGAAGAGTCAGCCTTCTTGTACTTAAGTCTGCATTGTGCCTTTTGCATATAATTCTGATGCAATTTCTGTGTTTCATCGTCAATAAGAAGCTCAGAGGAATACAGTAAACCTGAAGTGAAGCATCGGAATCTATAACTAGTGTGACAGGAATGGTTCAAAACAAAGTCAGTAAGAAGAGTCAGTTTTCTTGTACTTAAGTCGGCATTGTGCCTTTTTGTATTTAATTCCGATGCAATTTCTGTGTTTCATCGTCAATAAGAAGGCCAGAGGAATACAGCAAACCTGAAGTGAAGCATCGGATCCTATAACTAGTGTCACTGGAATGGTTCAAACATAGACAGTAAGAAGGGACAGTCTTCTTGTACTTAAGTCGGCATTGTGCATTTTGTATTTAATTCCGATGCAATATCTGTGTTTCATCGTCAATAAGAAGTTCAGAGGGATACAGTAAACCTGAAGTGAAGCATCGGAATTTATAACTAGTGTCAAAGGAATGGTTCGAAACATAGACAGTAAGAAGAGGCATTCTTCTTGTACTTAAGGCGGCATTGTGTCTTTTGTATTTAATTCCGATGTAATTTACGTGTTTCATCGTCAATAAGAAGGTCAGAGGGATCCAGTAAACCTGAAGTGAAGCATCGGAATCTATAACTAGTGTCACAGGAATGGTTCAAAACATAGGCAGTAAGAAGAGTCGGTTTTCTTGTACTTAAGTCGGCATTGTGCCTTTTGTATATAATGCCGATGCAATTTCTGTGTTTCATCGTCAATAAGAAGCTCAGAGGGATACAGTAAACCTGAATTGAAGCATCGGAATCTATAACTAGTGTCACAGGAATGGTTCAAATCATAGACAGTAAGAAGAGTCAGTCTTTTTGTACTTAAGTCGGCATTGTGCCTTTTGTATTTTATTCCGATGCAATTTCTGTGTTTCATCGTCAATACGAAGGTCAGAGGGATACAGTAAACCTGAAGTGAAGCATCG
This sequence comes from Schistocerca piceifrons, assembly GCF_021461385.2. Classification (NCBI taxonomy): domain Eukaryota; kingdom Metazoa; phylum Arthropoda; class Insecta; order Orthoptera; family Acrididae; genus Schistocerca; species Schistocerca piceifrons. The sequence continues at coordinate 54,394 of NW_025728057.1, forward strand.
GTGTATATAACTAGTGTCACAGGAATGGTTCAAAACATAGACAGTAAGAAGGGTCAGTCTTCTTGAACTTAAGTCGGCATTGTGCCTATTGTATTTAATTCCGATGCAATATCTGTGTTTCTTCGTCAATAAGAAGGTCAGAGGGATACTGTAGGCCTGAGGTGAAGCATCGGAATCTATAACTAGTGTCACAGGAATGGTTCAAAACATAGACAGTATGAAGTGGCATTCTTCTTGTACTTAGGTCGGCATTGCGCCTTTTGTATTTCATTCCGATGCAATTTCTGTTTTTCATCGTCAATAACAAGGTCACAGGGATACAGTAAACCTGAAGTGAAGCATCGGAATCTGTAACTAGTGTCACAGGAATGGTTCAAAACATAAACAGTAAGAAGAGTTAGTTTTCTTGTACGTAGGTCGGCATTGTGCCTTTTGTATTTAATTCTGATGCAATTTCTGTGTTTCATCGTCAATAAGAAGGTCAGAGGGATACAGTAAACCTGAAGTGAAGCCTCGGAATCTATAACTAGTGTCACAGGAATGGCTCAAAACATAGACAGTAAGAAGAGTCAGTCTTTTTGTACTTAAGTCGGCATTGTGCCTTTTGTATTTAAATTTGATGCAATTTCTGTGTTTCATCGTCAATACGAAGGTCAGAGGGATACAATAAACCTGAAGAGAAGCGTCGGAATCTATAACTAGTGTCACAGGAATGGTTCAAACCATAGACAGTAAGAAGAGTCAGTGTACTTGAATTGAAGTTGGCATTGTGCCTTTTGTATTTAATTAAGATGCAATTTCTGTGTTTCATCGTCAATAATAAGGTCAGAGGGATACAGTAAACCTGAAGTGAAGCATCGGAATCTATAAGTAGTGTCACAGGAATGGTTCAAATCATAGACAGTAAGAAGAAGCAGTCTTCTTGTACTTAAGTCGGCATTGGGCCTTTTGTATTTAATTAAGATACAATTTCTGTGTTTCATCGTCAATAAGAAGGTGAAAGGGATACAGTAAACCTGAAGTGAAGCATCGGAATCTATAACTAGAGTCACAGGAATGGTTCAAAACATAGACAGTAAGAAGAGTCAGTGTTCTTGTACTGAAGTCGGCATTGTGCTTTTTGTATTTAATTAAGATGCAATTTCTGTGTTTCATCGTCAATAATAAGGTCAGAGGGATACAGTAAACCTGAAGTGAAGCATCGGAATCTATAAGTAGTGTCACAGGAATGGTTCAAAACACAGACAGTAAGAAGAAGCAGTCTTCATGTACTTAAGTCGGCATTGTGCCTTTTGTATTTAATTAAGATGCAATTTCTGTGTTTCATCGTCAATAAGAAGGTGAAAGGGATACAGTAAACCTGAAGTGAAGCATCGGAATCTATAACTAGAGTCACAGGAATGGTTCAAAACATAGACAGTAAGAAGAGTCAGTCTTCTTGTACTTAAGTCGGCATTGTGCCTTTTGTATATAATGCCGATGCACTTTCTGTAATTCATCGTCAATAAGACGCTCAGAGGGATACAGTAAACCTGAAGTGAAGCATCGGAATCTATAACTAGAGTCACAGGGAATGGTTTCCAAACATAGACAGTAAGAAGAGCCAGTCTCTTTGTACTCAAGTCGGCATTGTGCCTTTTGTATTTAATTCCGATGCAATGTCTGTGTTTCATCGTCAATAAGAAGGTCAGAGTGATACAGTAAACCTGAAGTGAAGCATCGGAATTTATAACTAGAGTCACAGGAATGGTTCAAAGCATAGACAGTAAGAAGAGTCAATTTTTCTTGTACGTAAGTCGGCATTGTGCCTTTTCTATTTAATTCCGATGCAATTTCTGTGTTTCGTCGTCAATAAGAAGGTCCAAGGGATACAGTAAACCTGAAGTGAAGCATCGGAAACTAAAACCGGTCTCAGAGGAAAGGTACAAATGATAGACAGTAAGAAGAGCCAGTCTTCTTGTACATGAGTCTGCATTGTGCCTTTTGTATTTAATTCCGATGCAATTTCTGTGTTTCATCGTGAATAAGTGGGTCAGAGGAATACAGTAAAACTGAAGTGATGCATCGGAATCTATAAGTAGTGTCACAGGAATGGTTCAAACATAGATGTTAAGAAGAGTCTGTTTTCTTGTACTTAAGTCGGGATTGTGCCTTTTCTATTTAATTCCGATGCATTTTCTGTGTTTCATCGTGAATAAGAGGGTCAGAGGAATACGGCAAACCTGAAGTGATGCATCGGAATCTATAAGTAGTGTCACAGGAATGGTTCAAAACATAGATATTAAGAAGAGTCTGTTTTCTTGTACTCATGTCGGGATTGTGCCTTTTCTATTTAATTCTGATGCAATTTCTGTGTTTCATCGTCAATAAGAAGGTCAGAGGGATACAGTAAACCTGAAGTGAAGCCTCGGAATCTGTAACTAGTGTCACAGGAATGGCTCAAAACATAGGCCGTAAGAAGAGTCTGTCTTTTTCTACTTAAGTCGGCATTGTGCCTTTTGTATTTAAATCCGATGCAATTTCTGTGTTTCATCGTCAATACGAAGGTCAGAGGGATACAATTAACCTGAAGTGAAGCGTCGGAATCTATAACTAGTGTCACAGGAATGGTTCAGAACATAGACAGTAAGAAGAGCCAGTCTTCTTGTACTTAAGTCGGTTTGTGCCTTTTGAATTGAATTTCGATGAATTTTCTGTGTTTAATCGTCAATAAGAAGGTCCGAGGGATACAGCAAACCTGAAGTGAAGCATCGGAATCTATAACTAGTGTCACAGGAATGGTTCAAACCATAGACAGTAAGAAGAGTCAGTGTTCTTGTACTGTAGTTGGCATTGTGCCTTTTGTATTTAATTAAGATGAAATTTCTGTGTTTCATCGTCAATAATAAGGTCAGAGGGATACAGTAAACCTGAAGTGAAGCATCGGAATCTATAAGTAGTGTCACAGGAATGGTTCAAATCATAGACAGTAAGAAGAAGCAGTCTTCTTGTACTTAAGTCGGCATTGTGCCTTTTGTATTTAATTAAGATGCAATTTCTGTGTTTCATCGTCAATAAAAAGGTGAAAGGGATACAGTAAACCTGAAGTTAAGCATCGGAATCTAGAACTAGTGTCACAGGAATGATTCAAAACATAGACAGTAAGAAGAGTCAGCCTTCTTGTACTTAAGTCTGCATTGTGCCTTTTGCATATAATTCTGATGCAATTTCTGTGTTTCATCGTCAATAAGAAGCTCAGAGGAATACAGTAAACCTGAAGTGAAGCATCGGAATCTATAACTAGTGTCACAGGAATGGTTCAAAACATAGGCAGTAAGAAGAGTCGGTTTTCTTGTACTTAAGTCGGCATTGTGCCTTTTGTATATAATGCCGATGCAATTTCTGTGTTTCATCGTCAATAAGAAGCTCAGAGGGATACAGTAAACCTGAATTGAAGCATCGGAATCTATAACTAGTGTCACAGGAATGGTTCAAATCATAGACAGTAATAAGAGTCAGTCTTTTTGTACTTAAGTCGGCATTGTGCCTTTTGTATTTTATTCCGATGCAATTTCTGTGTTTCATCGTCAATACGAAGGTCAGAGGGATACAGTAAACCTGAAGTGAAGCATCGGTGTATACAACTAGTGTCACAGGAATGGTTCAAAACATAGACAGTAAGAAGGGTCAGTCTTCTTGAACTTAAGTCGGCATTGTGCCTATTGTATTTAATTCCGATGCAATATCTGTGTTTCTTCGTCAATAAGAAGGTCAGAGGGATACTGTAGACCTGAGGTGAAGCATCGGAATCTATAACTAGTGTCACAGGAATGGTTCAAAACATAGACAGTATGAAGTGGCATTCTTCTTGTACTTAGGTCGGCATTGCGCCTTTTGTATTTCATTCCGATGCAATTTCTGTGTTTCATCGTCAATAACAAGGTCACAGGGATACAGTAAACCTGAAGTGAAGCATCGGAATCTGTAACTAGTGTCACAGGAATGGTTCAAAACATAAACAGTAAGAAGAGTTAGTTTTCTTGTACGTAGGTCGGCATTGTGCCTTTTGTATTTAATTCCGATGCAATTTCTGTGTTTAATCCTCAATAAGAAGGTCAGGGCGATACAGTAAACCTGAAGAGAAGCATCGGTGTATATAACTAGTATCACAGGAATGGTTCAAAACATAGACAGTAAGAAGGGTCAGTCTTCTTGAACTTAAGTCGGCATTGTGCCTATTGTATTTAATTCCGATGCAATATCTGTGTTTCTTCGTCAATAAGAAGGTCAGAGGGATACTGTAGACCTGAGGTGAAGCATCGGAATCTATAACTAGTGTCACAGGAATGGTTCAAAACATAGACAGTAAGAAGTGGCATTCTTCTTGTACTTAGGTCGGCATTGCGCCTTCTGTATTTCATTCCGATGCAATTTCTGTGTTTCATCGTCAATAACAAGGTCACAGGGATACAGTAAACCTGAAGTGAAGCATCGGAATCTGTAACTAGTGTCACAGGAATGGTTCAAAACATATACAGTAAGAAGAGTCAGTCTTTTTGTACTTAAGTCGGCATTGTGCCTTTTCTATTTAATTCCGATGCAATTTCTGTGTTTCGTCAACAATAAGAAGGTCCAAGGGATACAGTAACCCTGAAGTGAAGCATCGGAAACTAAAACCGGTCTCAGAGGAAAGGTACAAAACATAGACAGTAAGAAGAGCCATTCTTCTTGTACATGAGTCGGCATTGTGCCTTTTGTATTTAATTCCGATGCAATTTCTGTGTTTCATCGTGAATAAGAGGGTCAGAGGAATACAGTATACCTGAAGTGATGCATCGGAATCTATAAGTAGTGTCACAGGAATGGTTCAAAACATAGATATTAAGAAGAGTCTGATTTCTTGTACTTAAGTCGGGATTGTGCCTTTTCTATTTAATTCGGATGCATTTACTGTGTTTCATCGTGAATAAGAGGGTCAGAGGAATTCAGCAAACCTGAAGTGATGCATCGGAATCTATAAGTAGTGTCACAGGAATGGTTCAAAACATAGATATTAAGAAGAGTCTGTTTTCTGGTACTTAAGTCAGGATTGTGCCTTTTCTATTTAATTCTGATGCAATTTCGGTGTTTCATCGTCAATAAGAAGGTCAGAGGGATACAGTAAACCTGAAGTGAAGCATCGGAATCTATAACTAGAGTCACAGTAATGGCTCAAAACATAGACAGTAAGAAGAGTCAGTCTTTTTGTACTTCAGTCGGCATTGTGCCTTTTGTATTTAAATCCGATGCAATTTCTGTGTTTCATCGTCAATACGAAGGCCAGAGGGATACAATAAACCTGAAGTGAAGCATCGGAATCTATAACTAGTGTCACAGGAATGGTTCAAACCATAGACTGTAAGAAGAAGCAGTCTTCTTGTACTTAAGTCGGCATTGTGCCTTTTATATTTAATTAAGATGCAATTTCTGTGTTTCATCGTCAATAAAAAGGTGAAAGGGATACAGTAAACCTGAAGTGAAGCATCGGAATCTAGAACTAGTGTCACAGGAATGATTCAAAACATAGACAGTAAGAAGAGTCAGCCTTCTTGTACTTAAGTCGGCATTGTACCTTTTGTTTATAATTCTGATGCAATTTCTGTGTTTCATCGTCAATAAGAAGCTCAGAGGAATACAGTAAACCTGAAGTGAAGCATCGCAATCTATTACTAGTGTGACAGGAATGGTTCAAAACATAGTCAGTAAGAAGAGTCAGTTTTCTTGTACTTAAGTCGGAATTGTACCATTTGTATTTAATTCCGATGCAATTTCTGTGTTTCATCGTCAATAAGAAGGTCAGAGGGATACAAAAAACCTGAAATGAAGCATCGGAATCTATAACTAGTGTCACAGGAATGGTTTCTAAACATAGACAGTAAGAAGAGTCAGTTTTCTTGTACTGAAGTTGGCATTGGGCCATTAGTATAAAATTACGATGCAATTTCTGTGTTTCATCGTCAATAAGAAGGTCAGAGGGATACAGTAAACCTGAAGTGAAGCATCGGTATCTATAACTAGTGTCACAGGAATGGTTCAAACATAGACAGTAAGAAGGGTCAGTCTTCTTGTACTTAAGTCGGCATTGTGCCTTTTGTATTTAATTCCGATGCAATATCTGTGTTTCTTCGTCAATAAGAAGGTCGGAGGGATACAGTAAACCTGAAGTGAAGCATCGAAATCTATAACTAGTGTCACAGGAATGGTTCAAACCATAGACAGTATGAAGAGTCATTCTTCTTGTACTTAGGTCGGCATTGTGCCTTTTGTATTTAATTCCGATGCAATTTCTGTGTTTCATCGTCAATAAGAAGGTCAAAGGGATACAGTAAACCTGAAGTGAAGCATCGGAATTTATAACTAGAGTCACAGGAATGGTTCAAAGCATAGACAGTAAGAAGAGTCAATTTCCTTGTACTTAAGTCGGCATTGTGTCTTTTCTATTTAATTCCGATGCAATTTCTGTGTTTCGTCGTCAATCAGAAGGTCCAAGGGATACAGTAAACCTGAAGTGAAGCATCGGAAACTAAAACCGGTCTCAGAAGAAAGGTACAAAACATAGACAGTAAGAAGAGCCAGTCTTCTTCTACATGAGTCGGCATTGTGTCTTTTGTATTTAATTCCGATGCAATTTCTGTGTTTCATCGTCAATAAGAAGGTCAGCTGGATACAGTAAACCTGAAGTGAAGCATCGGAATTTATAACTAGTGTCACAAGAATGGTTCAAAATATAGACAGGAAGTATAGCCAGTCTTCTTGTACTTGAGTCGGCATTGTGCCTTTTGTATTTAATTCCCTAGCAATTTCTGTGTTTCATAGTCAATACGTCGGTCAGAGGGATACAGTACATCTGAAGTTAAGCATCGGAATCTATAACTAGTGTCACAGGAATGGTTCAAAGCATAGACAGTAAGAAGAGTCAGTCTTCTAGTACTTAAGTCGGCTTTGTGCCTTTTGTATTTAATTCCAATGCATTTTCTGTAACTCATCGTGAATAAGAGGGTCAGAGGAATACAGTAAACCTGAAGTGATGCATCGGAATCTATAACTAGTGTCTCAGGAATGGTTCAAAACATAGATATTAAGAAGAGTCTGTTTACTTGTACTTAAGTCTATATTGTGCCTTTTCTATTTAATTCCGATGCAATTTCTGTGTTTCGTCGTCAATAACAAGGTCCAAGGGATACAGTAAACCTGAAGTGAAGCATCGGAATCTAAAACCGGTTTCAAAGGAAAGGTTCAAAACATGGACAGTAAGAAGAGTCAGTTTTCTTGTACTTAGGTTGGCAATGCGCCTTTTGTATTTAACTCCGAAGCAATTTCTGTGTTTCATCGTCAATAAGAAGGTCAGAGGGATACTGTAAACCTAAAGTGAAGCATCCGAATACATATCTAGTGTCACAGGAATGGTTCAAAACATAGACAGTAAGAAGAGTCAGTCTTTTTGTACTGAAGGCGGCATTGTGCCCTTTGTATTTAAATCCGATGCAGTTTCTGTGTTTCATCGTCAATACGAAGGTCAGAGGGACACAATAAACCTGAAGTGAAGCATCGGAATCCATAAGTAGTGTCACAGGAATGGTTCAAAACATAGACAGTAAGAAGAGTCAGTCTTCTTGTACTTAAGTCGGCATTGTCCCTTTTGTATTTAATTCCGATGCAATTTAAGTGTTTCATCGTCAATAAGAAGGTCAGAGGGATACAGTAAACCTGAAGTGAAGCATCGGAATCTATAACTAGTGTCACAGGAATTGTTCAAAACATAGACAGTAAGATGAGTCAGTTTTCTTGTACTTAAGTCGGCATTGTGCATTTTGTAATTAATTCCGATGCAATTTCTGTGTTTCATCGTCAATAAGAAGGTCAGAGGGATACAGTAAATCCGAAGTGAAGCATCGGAATCTAAAACCGGGCTCAGAGGAAATGTTCAAAACATAGGCAGTACGAAGAGCCAGTCCTCTTGTACATGAGTCGGCATTGTGCCTTTTGTATTTAATTCCAATGCAATATCTGTGTTTCATCGTCAATAAGAAGGTCAGCTGGATACAGTAAACCTCAAGCGAAGCATCAGAATCTATAACTAGCGTCACAGGAATGATTCAAAACATAGACAGGAAGTATGGTCAGTCTTCTTGTACTTGAGTCGGCATTGTGCCTATTGTATTTAATTCCGATACAGTTTCTGTATTTCATCGTCAATGAGTAGGTCAGAGGGATACAGTAAACCTGAAGTGAATCATCGGAATCTATAACTAGTGTCACAGGAATAATTCAAAACATAGACAGTAAGAAGAGTCAGTCTTCTAGTACTTAAGTCGGCATAGTGCCTTTTGTATTTAATTCTGATGCATTTTCTGTGTTTCATCGTCAATAAGAGGGTCAGAGGAATACAGTTAACCTGAAATGATGCATCGGAATCTACAACTAGTGTCACAGGAATGGTTCAAAGATAGATATTAAGAAGAGTCAGTTTTCTTGTACTTAAGTCGGCATTGTGCCTTTTCTATTTAATTCCGGTGCAATTTCTGTTTTTCGTCGTCAATAACAAGGTCCAAGGGATACAGTAAAGCTGATGTGAAGCATCGGAATCTAAAACCGGTATCACAGGAAAGGTTCAAAGCATGCACGGTAAGAAGAGCCAGTCTTCTTGTACTTGAATCGGCATTGTGCCTTTTGTATTTATTTCTGATGCATTTTCTGTGTTTCATCGTCAATTAGAGGGTCAGAGGGATACAGTAAACTTTTAGTGAAGCATCGGAATCTATAACTAGTGTCACAGGAATGGTTCAAATCATAGACAGTAAGAAGAGTCTGTTTTCTTGTACTTAAGTCGGCATTGTGCCATTTGTATTTAATTCGATTGCAATTTACGTGTTTCATCGTCAATAAGAAGGTCAGAGGGATACGGTAAAGTTGAAGTGAAGCATCGGAATCTATAACTAGCGTCACAGGAATGGTTCAAAACATAGACAGTAAGAAGAGTCAGTCATTTTGTACTTAAGTCTGCATTGTGCCTTTTGTGTTTAATTCCGATGCAATTTCCGTGTTTCATCGGCAATACGAAGGTCAGAGGGATACAGTAAACCTGAAATGAAGCATCGGAAACTATAATTAGTGTCACAGGAATGGTTCAAAACATAGACAGTAAGAAGAGTCAGTCTTCTTGTACTTGAGTCGGCATTGTGCCATTTGTATTTAAATTCCGATGCAATTTCTGTGTTTCATCGTCAATAAGATGGTCAGAGGGACACAGTAAACCTGAAGTGAAGCATCGGAATCGAAAACTAGTGTCACAGGAATGGTTCAAAACATGGACAGTAAGAAGTGTCAGTGTTCTTGCTCTGAAGTCGGCATTGTGCCTTTTGTATTTAATTAAGACGCAATTTCTGTGTTTCATCGTCAATAATATGGTCCGGGGGGTACAGTATACCTGAAGTGAAGCATCGGAATCTATAACTAGTGTCACAGGAATGGTCCAAAACATATACAGTACGAAGAGTCAGTCTTCTTGTACTTAAGTCGGCATTGTGCCTTTTGTATTTAATTAAAATGCAATTTCTGTACTTCATCGTCAATATGATGGTCAAAGGGATACAGTAAACGTGAAGTGATGCATCGGAATCCATAACTAGAGTCACAGGGATGGTTCAAAGCATAGACAGGAAGTATAGCCAGTCTTCTTGTACTTGAGTCAGCATTGTGCCTTTTCTATTTCATTCCGATGCAATTTCTGTGTTTCATCGTCAATAAGATGGTCAGCGGGATACAGTAAACCTGAAGTGAAGTATCGGAATCTATAACTAGTGTCAGAGGAATGGTTCAAAATATAAACAGTAAGAAGAGTCAGTTTTCTTGTACTTAGGTCGGCATTGTGCCCTTTGTATTTAATTCCGATGCAATTTCTGTGTTTCATTGTCAATAAGAAGGTCAGAGGGATACAGTAAACCTCAAGTGAAGAATCGGAATCTATAACTAGAGTCACAGGAATGGTTCAAAACATAGACAGTAAGAAGAGTCAGTTTTCTAGTACTTAAGTCGGCATTGGGCCTTCTGTATGTAATTCCCATGCAATTTCTGTGTTTCATCGTCAATAAGAATGTCAGAGGGATACAGTAAACCTGAAGTGAAGCATCGGAATCTATAACTAGTGTCACAGGAATGGTTCAAAACATAGACAGTAAGAAGGGTCAGTCTTCTTGTACTTAAGTCAGCATTGTGCCTTTTCTATTTAATTCCGAAGTAATATCTGTGTTTCTTCGTCAATAAGAAGGTCAGAGGGATACAGTAAACCTGAAGTGAAGCATCGGAATCTATAACTAGTGTCCCAAAAATGGTTCAAAACATAGACAGTAAGAAGAGCCTGTCCTCTTGTACTTGAGTCGTCATTGTGCCTTTAGTATTTAATTCCGATGCAATTTCTGTGTTTCATCGTCAAAACGAAGGTCAGAGGGATACAGTAAACCTGAAATGAAGCATCGGAATCACTAACTAGTGTCACAGGAATGGTTCAAAACATAGACAGGAAGTATAGCCAGTCTTCTTGTACTTGAGTCGGCATTGTGCCTTTGTATTTAATTCCGATGCAATTTCTGTGTTTCATCGTCAATAAGATGGTCAGAGGGATACAGTAAACCTGAAGTGAAGTATCGGAATCTATAACTAGTGTCAGAGGAATGGTTCAAAACATAAACAGTAATAAGAGTCAGTTTTCTTGTAATTAGGTCGGCATTGTGCCTTTTGTATTTAATTCCGATTCAATTTCTGTGTTTCGTCGTCAATAAGAAGGTCAGAGGGATACAGTAAACCTCAAGTGAAGAATCGGAATCTATAACTAGGGTCACAGGAATGGTTCATAACATAGACAGTAAGAAGAGTCAGTTTTCTAGTACTTAAGTCGGCATTGGGCCTTCTGTATGTAATTCCGATGCAATTTCTGTGTTTCATCGTCAATACGAATGTCAGAGGGATACAGTAAACCTAAAGTGAAGCATCGGTATCTATAACTAGTGTCACAGGAATGGTTCAGAACATAGACAGTAAGGAGAGTCAATTTTCTTGTACTTAAGTCGGCATTGTGCATTTTCTATTTAATTCCGATGCAATTTCTGTCTTTCGGCGTCAATAAGAAGGTCAAAGGGATACAGTAATCCTGAAGTGAAGCATCGGAATCTAAAACCGGTCTCAGAGGAATGGTTCAAAACACAGGCAGTAAGAAGAGCCAGTCTTCTTGTACATGAGTCGGCATTGTGCCTTATGTATTTAATTCCGATGCAATTTTCGTTTTTCATCGTCAATAAGATGGTCAGGGGGATACAGTAAACCTGAAGTGACGCATCGGAATCTATAACTAGTGTCACAGGAATGGTTCAAAACATAGACAATAAGAAAAGTCAGTTTTCTTGTACTTAAGTCGGCATTGTGCCTTTTGTATTTAATTCCGATGCAATTTCTGTATTTTATCGTCAATAAAAAGGTCTGCCGGATACAGTAAACCTGAAGCGAAGCATCGGAATCTATAACTAGTGTCACAGGAATAATTCAAAATATAGACAGTAAGAAGAGTCAGTCTTCTAGTACTTAAGTCGGCATTGTGCCTTTTGTATTTAATTCCGATGCATTTTCTGTGTTTCATCGTCAATACGAGGGTCAGAGGGATACAGTAAACCTGAAGTGATGCATCGGAATCTATAACTAGTGTCACAGGAATGGTTTAAAACATAGACCGTAAGAAGAGTGAGTCTTCTTGTACTTAAGTCGGCATTGTGCCTTTTGTGTTTAATTAAGATGCAATATCTGTACTTCATCGTCAATATGATGGTCAAAGGGATACAGTGAACGTGAAGTGAAGCATCGGAATCTATAACTAGTGTCACAGGCATGGTTCAAAACATAGACAGCAAGAAGAGTCAGTCATCTTGTACTTAAGTCGGCATTGTGCCTTTTGTATATAATTCCGATGCAATTTCTGTGTTTCATCGTCAATAAGAAGCTCAGAGAGATTCAGTAAACCTGCAGTGAAGCATCGAAATCTATAACTAGTGTCATAGGAATGGTTCAAAACATAGACAGTAAGAAGAGTCAGTTTTCTTGTACTTAAGTCGGCATTGTGCCTTTTGTATTTAATTCCGATGCAATTTATGTGCTTCATCGTCAATAAGAAGGTCAGAGGGATACAGTAAACCTGAAGTGAAGCTTCGGAATCTATAACTAGTGTCCCAGGAATGGTTCAAAACATAGACAGTAAGAAGAGTCAGTCGTTTTGTACTTAAGTCGACATTGTGCATTTTGTATTTAATTCCGATGCAATATCTGTGTTTCATCGTCAATACGAAGGTCAGAGGGATACAGTAAACCTGAAGTGAAGCATCGGAATCTATAACTAGTGTCACAGGAATGGTTCAAAACATAGACAGTAAGAAGGGTCAGTCTTCTTGTACTTAAGTCGGCATTGTGCATTTTTATATTTAATTCCGAAGAAATATCTGTTTTTCTTCGTCAATAAGAATGTCAGAGGTATACAGTAAACCTGAAGTGAAGCATCGGAATCTATAACTAGTGTCCCAGAAATGGTTCAAAACATAGACAGTAAAAAGAGCCAGTCTTCTTGTTCTTGAGTCGTCATAGTGCCTTTAGTATTTAATTCCGATGCAATTTTTGTGTTTCATCGTCAATAACATGGTCAGAGGGATACAGTACACCTGAAGTGAAGTATCGGAATCTATAACTAGTTTCACAGGAATGGTCCAAAACATAAACAGTATGAAGAGTCAGTTTTCTTGTACTTAGGTCGGCATTGTGCCTTTTGTATTTTATTCCGATGCAATTTCTGTGTTTCATTGTCAATAAGAAGGTCAGAGGGAAACAGTAAACCTGAAGTGAAGAATCGGAATCTATAAGTGGGGTCACAGGAATGGTTCAAATCATAGACCGTAAGAAGTGTCAGTTTTCTTGTACTTTAGTCGGCATTGGGCCTTTTGTATGTAATTCCGATGCAATTTCTGTGTTTCATCGTCAATAAGAAGGTCAGAGGGATACAGTAAACCTGAAGTGAAGCATCGGAATCTATAACTAGTGTCACAGGAATGATTCAAAGCATAGACAGAAAGAAGAGTCAATTTTCTTGTACTTAAGTCGGCATTGTTCCTTTTCAATTTTATTCCGATTCAATTTCTGTCTTTCGGCGTCAATAAGAAGGTCCAAGGGATACAGTAATCCTGAAGAGAAGCATCGGAATCTAAAACCGGTCTCAGAGGAAAGGTTCAAAACACAGGCAGTAAGAAGAGCCAGTCTTCTGGTACATGAGTCGGCATTGTGCCTTTTGTATATAATTCCGATGCAATTTCTGTGTTTCATCGTCAGTAAGAAGCTCAGAGGGATACAGTAAACCTGCAGTGAAGAATCGAAATCTATAACTAGTGTCACAGGAATGGTTCAAAAACATAGACAGTAAGAAGAGTGAGTTTTCTTGTACTTAAGTCGGCATTGTGCCTTTTGTATTTATTTCCGATGCAATTTATGTGTTTCATCGTCAATAAGAAGGTCAGAGAGATACAGTAAACCTGAAGTGAAGCTTCGGAATCTATAACTAGTGTCCCAGGAATGTTCAAAACATAGACAGTAAGAAGAGTCAGTCTTTTTGTACTTAAGTCGGCATTGTGCATTTTGTATTTAATTCCGATGCAATTTTCTGAGTTTCATCGTCAATACGAAGGTCAGAGGGATACAGTAAACCTGAAGTGAAGCATCGGAATCTATAACTAGTGTCACAGGAATGGTTCAAAACATAGACAGTAAGAAGGGTCAGTCTTCTTGTACTTAAGTCGGCATTGTGCATTTTCTATTTAATTCCGAAGCAATATCTGTTTTTCTTCGTCAATAAGAATGTCAGAGGGATACAGTAAACCTGAAGTGAAGCATCGGAATCTATAACTAGTGTCACAGGAATGATTCAAAACATAGACAGTAAGAAGAGTCAAATTTCTTGTACTTAAGTCGGCATTGTTCCTTTTCAATTTTATTCCGATTCAATTTCTGTCTTTCGGCGTCAAAAAGAAGGTCCAAGGGATACAGTAATCCTGAAGTGAAGCATCGGAATCTAAAACCGCTCTCAGAGGAAAGGTTCAAAACACAGGCAGTAAGAAGAGCCAGTCTTCTGATACATGAGTCGGCATTGTGCCTTTTGTATTTAATTCCGATGCAATTTCTGTGTTTCATCATCAATAAGAAGGTCAGCTGGATACAGTAATCCTGAAGTGAAGCATCGGCATCTATAACTAGTGTCACAGGAATGTTCAAAACATAGACAGGAAGTATAGCCAATCTTCTTGTACTTGAGTCGGTATTGTGCCTTTTGTATTTAATTCCGATGCAATATCTGTGTTTCATCGTCAAACGACGGTCAGAGGGATACAGTAAACCCTGAAGTGAAGCTTCGGAATGTATAACTAGTGCCACAGGAATGGTTCAAAACATAGACAGTAAGATGAGTCAGTCTTCTAGTACTTAAGTAAGCATTGTGCCTTTTGTATTTAATTCCGATGCATTTTCTGTGTTCATCGTCAATACGGGGTTCAGAGGGATACAGTAAACCTGAGGTGATGCATCGGAATCCATAACTAGAGTCACAGGAATGGTTCAAAACATAGATACTAAGAAGAGTCTGTTTCTTGTACTTAAGTCGGCATTGTGCCTTTTCTATTTAATTCCGATGAAATTTCTGTGTTTCGTCGTCAGTAACAAGGTCCAAGGGATACAGTAAACTGCAGTGAAGCATCGGAATCTACAACCGGTCTCACAGGAACGGTTCAAAACACAGACAGTAAGAAGAGCCAGTCTTTTTGTACTTAAGTCGGCATTGTGCCTTTTGTATTTAATTCCGATGCAATTTCTGTGTTTCATCGTCAATACGAAGGTCAGAGGGATACAGTAAACCTGAAGTGCAGCATCGGAATCTATAACTAGTGTCACAGGAATGGTTGAAAACATAGACAGTAAGAAGAGTCAGTCTTCTTGGACATAAGTCGGCATTGTGCCTTTTGTATTTAATTCCGATGCAATTTCTGTGTTTCATCGTCAATGAGAAGGTCAGAGGGATACAGTAAACCTGAAGTGAAGCATCGGAATCTGTAACTAGTGTCACAGGAATGGTTCAAATCATAGACAGTGGGAAGAGTCGGTCTTCAAGTACTTAAGTCGGCATTGTGAGTTTTCTATTTAATTCTGATGCATTTACTGTGTTTTCATCGTCAATAAGAGGGTCAGAGGGATACAGTAAACCTGAAGTGATGCATCGGAATCTATAACTAGTGTCACAGGAATGGTTCAAAACATAGCTATTAAGAAGACTCTGTTTTCTTGTACTTAGGTCGGCATTGTGCCTTTTGTATTTATTCGATGCAATTTCTGTGTTTCGTAGTCAATAACAAGGTCCAAGGGATACAGTAAACCTGAAGTGAAGCATCGGAATCTAAAACCGGTCTCACAGGAAAGGTTCAAAACATAGACAGTAAGAAGAGCCAGTCTTCTTGTACTTGAGTCGGCATTGTGCCATTTGTATTTAATTCCGATGCAATTTCTGTGTTTCATCGTCAGTACGACGGTCAGAGGGATACAGTAAACCTGAAGTGAAGCATCGGCATCTATAACTAGTGTCACAGGAATGGTTCAAAACATAGACAGTAAGAAGAGTCAGTCTCCTTGTACTTAAGTGGCATTGTGCCTTTTGTAGCTAATACCGATGAAATTTCTGTGTTTCATCGTCAATAAGAAGCTCAGAGGGATACAGTAAACCTGAAGTGAAGCATCGGAGTCTATAGCTAGTGTCACAGGAATGGTTCAGAACATAGACAGTACGAAGAGTCAGTCTTCTAGTACTTATGTCGGCATTGTGCCTTTTGTATTTATTTCTGATGCATTTTCTGTGTTTCATAGTCAATAAGAGGGTCAGAGGGATACAGTAAACCTGAAGTGATGCATCGGAATCTATAACTAGTGTCACAGGAATGGTTCAAAACATTGATATTAAAAGGAGTCTATTTTCTTGTACTTAAGTCGGCATTGTGCCTTTTCTATTTAATTCCGATGCAATTTCAGGGTTTCGTCGTCAATAACAAGGTCCAAGGGATACAGTAAACCTGAAGTGAAGCATCGGAATCTAAAACCGGTCGCACAGGAAAGTTACAAAGCATGGACAGTAAGAAGAGCCAGTCTTCTTGTACTTGAGTCGGCATTGTGCCTTTTGTATTTAATTCCGATGCATTTTCTGTGTTTCATCGTCAATAAGGGGGTCAGAGGGATACAGTAAACCAGAAGTGAAGCATCGGAATCTATAACTAGTGTCACAGGAATGGTTCAAAACATAGACAGTAAGAAGGGTCAGTCTTCTTGTACTTAAGTCGGCATTGTACCTTTTGTATTTAATTCCGATGCAATTTCTGTGTTTCATCGTCAATGAGTAGGACAGAGGGATACAGTAAACCTGAAGTGGAGCATCGGAATCAATAACTAGTGTCACAGGAATGGTTCAAATCATAGACAGTAAGAAGAGTCAGTCTTTTTGTACTTAAGTCTACATTGTGCCTTTTGTATTTAATTCCCATGCAATTTCTGTGTTTCATCGTGAATACGAAGGTCAGAGGGATACAGTAAACCTGAAATGAAGCATCGGAATCTATAACTAGTGTCACAGGAATGGTTCAAAACATAGACAGTAAGAAGAGTCAGTATTCTTGTACTTAAGTGGCATTGTACCTTTTGTAAATAATACCGATGCAATTTATGTGTTTCATCGTCAATAAGAAGCTCAGAGGGATATAGTAAAACTAAAGTGAAGAATCGGAATCTATAATTACTGTCACAGGAATGGTTAATAACATAGAGAGTAAGAAGAGTCACCTTTCTTATACTTAAGTGGGCATTGTGCCTTTTGTATTTAATTCCGATGCTATTTGTGTGTTTCATCGTCAATAAGAAGGTCAGAGGGACACAGTAAACCTGAAGTGATGCATCGGAATCTATAACTAGTGTCACAGGAATGGTTCAAAACATAAACAGTAAGAAGAGTCAGTTTTCTTGTACTTAGGTCGGCATTGTGCCTTTCGTATTCAATTCCGATGCAATTTCTGTGTTTCATCGTCAATAAGAAGGTCAGAGAGATACAGTAAACCTGAAGTGAAGCATCGGAATCTATAACTAGTGTCACAGGAATGGTTCAAAACATAAACAGAAGTAGAGTCAGTTTTCTTGTACTTAGGTCGGCATTGTGCCTTTTGTATTTAATTCCGATGCAATTTCTGTGTTTCATTGTCAATAAGAAGGTCAGAGTGATACAGTAAACCTGAAGTGAAGCATCGGAATCTATATCTAGTGTCACAGGAATGGTTCAAAGCATAGACAGTAAGAAGAGTCAGTTTTCTTGTACTTAAGTCGGCATTGTGATTTTTGTATGTAATTCCGATGCAATTTCTGTCTTTCGGCGTCAATAAGAAGGTCCAAGGGATACAGTAAACCTGAAGTGAAGCATTGGAATCTAAAACCGGTCTCAGAGGAAAGGTTCAAATCACAGGCAGTAAGAAGAGCCAGTCTTCTTGTACATGAGTCGGCATTGTGCCTTTTGTATTTTAATCCGATGCAATTTCTGTGTTACATCGGCAAACGACGGTCAGTGGGATACAGTAAACCTGAAGTGAAGCATCGGCATCTATAACTAATGTCACAGGAATGGTTCAGAACATGGACATTAGGTATAGCCAGTCTTCTTGTACTTGAGTCGGCATTGTGCCTTTTGTATTTAATTCCGATGCAATTTCTATGTTGCATCGTCAAACGACTGTCAGAGGGATACAGTAAACCTGAAGTGAAGCATCGGAATCTATAACTAGTGTCACAGGAATGGTTCAAAACATAGACAGTAAGAAGAGTCTGTTTTCTTGTACTTAAGTCGGCATTGTGCCTTTTCTATTTAATTCCGATGCAATTTCTGTGGTTCGTCGTCAATAACAATGTCCAAGGGATACAGTAAACCTGAAGTGAAGCATCGGAATCTAAAACCGGTCTCACAGGAAAGGTTCAAAGCATGGATAGTTGGAAGAGCCAGTCTTCCTGTATTTGAGTCGTCATTGTGCCTTTTGTATTTAATTCCGCTGCAATTTCTGTGTTACATCGTCAGTAAGAAGGTCAGAGGAATACAGTATACCTGAAGTGAATAATCGGAATCTATAACTAGTGTCACAGGAATGGCTCAAAACATAGACAGAAAGAAGAGTCAGTCTTCTTGTACTTAAGTCTGCATTGTGCGTTTTGTATATAATTCCAATGCAATTTCTGTGTTTTATCGTCAATAAGAAGCTCAGAGGGATACAGTAAACCTGAAGTGAAGCATCGGAATCTATAACTAGTGTCACAGGAATGGTTCAAACATTGCCAGTAAGAAGAGTCTGTTTTCTTGTACTTAAGTCTGCATTGTGCCTTTTGTATTTAATTCCGATGCAATTTCTGTGATTCATCGTCAATACGAAGGTCAGGGGGATACAGTAAACCTGAAATGAAGCATCGGAATCTATAACTAGTGTCACAGGAGTGGTTCAAAACATAGACAGTAAGAAGAGACAATTTTCTTGTAATTAAGTGGCATTGTGCCTTTTCTATTGAATTCCGATGCAATTTCAGTGTTTCGGCGTCAATAAGAAGGTCCAAGGGATACAGTAAACCAGAAGTGAATCATCGGAATCTAAAACCGGTCTCAGAGGAAAGGTTCAAAACATAGACAGTAAGAGGAGCCAGTCTTCTTGTACATGGGTCGGCATTGTTCCTTTTGTATTTAATTCCGATGCAATTTCTGTGTTTCATCGTCAATAAGAACGTCAGCTGGATACAGTAAACCTGAAGTGAATCATCGGAATCTATAACTAGTGTCACAGGAATGGTTCAAAGGATAGACAGGAAGTATAGCCAGTCTTCTTGTACTTGAGTCGGCATTGTGCCTTTTGTATTTAATTCCGAAGCAATTTCTGTGTTTCATCGTGAATACGACGGTGAGAGGGATACAGTAAACCTGAAGTGAAGCATCGGAATCTATAACTAGTGTCACAGGAATAATTCAAAACATAGACAGTAAGAAGAGTCAGTCTTCTTTTACTTAAGTCGGCATTGTGCCTTTTGTATATATTTCCGATGCAATTTCTGTGTTTCATCGTCAATAAGGAGGTCAGAGGGATACAGTATACCTGAAGTGAAGCATCGGAATCTATAACTAGTGTCACAGGAATGGTTCAAAACCTAGACAGTAAGAAGAGTCAGTCTTCTTGTACTTAAGTCGGCATTGTGCCTTTTGTATTTAATTAAGATGCAATTTCTGTACTTCATCGTCAATAAGAAGGTCAAAGGGATACAGTGAACGTGAAGTGAAGCAATGGAGTCTATAACTAGTGGCACAGGGATTTTTCAAAACATAGACAGTAAGAAGAGTCAGCCATCTTGTACTTAAGTCGGCATTGTGCCTTTTATATATAATACAGATGCAATTTATGTGTTTCATCGTCTATAAGAAGCTCAGAGGGATACAGTAAACCTGAAGTGAAGAATCGGAACCTATAACTAGCGTCACAGGAATGGTTCAAAACATAGACAGTAGGAAGAGTCTGTTTTTTTGTACTTAAGTCGGCATTGTGCCTTTTGTATTTAATTCCGATGCAATTTCTGTGTTTCATCGTCAATACGAATGTCAGAGGGATACAGTAAACCTGAAATGAAACAACTGAATCTATAACTAGTGTCACAGGAATGGTTCAAAACATAGACAGTAAGAGGAGTCAGTCTTCTTGTACTTAAGTCGGCATTGTGCCTTTTGTATTTAATTCCGATGCAATTTACGTGTTTCATCGTCAATAAGAAGGTCAGAGGGATACAGTAAACCTGATGTGAAGCATCGGAATCTATAACTAGTGTCACAGGAGTGGTTCAAAATATAGACTGCAAGAAGAGTCACTTTTCTTGTACTTAAGTCGGCATTGTGCCTTTTGTGTTTAATTCCGGTGCAATTTCTGTGTTTCATCGTCAATAAGAAGGTCACAGAGATACAGTAAACCTGAAGTGAAGCATCGGAATCAATAACTAGTGTCTCAGGAATGGTTCAAAACATAAACAGTAAAAAGAGTCAGTTTTCTTGTCCTTATGTCGGCATTGTGCCTTTTGTATTTACTTGCGACGCAATGTCTGTGTTTCATCGTCAATAAGAAGGTCAGAGGGATACAGTAAACCTGAAGTGAAGCATCGGAATCTATAACTAGTGTCACAGGAATGGTTCAAAACATAGACAGTAAGAAGAGTCAGTTTTCCTGTACTTAAGTCGGCATTGTGCCTTTTGTATGTACTTCCGATGCACTTTCTGTGTTTCATCGTCAATTAGGAGGTCAGAGGGATACAGTAAACCTGAAGTGAAGCATCGGAATCTTCAACTAGTGTCACAGGAATGGTTCAAATCATGGACAGTAAGAAGAGTCAATTTTCTTGTACTTAAGTCGGCATTGTGCCTTTTCTATTAAATTCCGATGCAATTTCTGTGTTTTGGCGTCAATAAGAAGGTAAAAGTTATATAGTAAACCTGGAGTGAAGCATCGGAATCTAAAACCGGTCTCAGAGGAAAGTTCAAAACATAGACAGTAAGAAGAGCCAGTCTTCTTGTACATGAGTCGGCATTGTTCCTTTTGTATTTAATTCCGATGCAATTTCTGTGTTTCATCGTCAAAAAGAAGGTCAGCTGGATACAGTAAACCTGAAGCGAATCGTCGGAATCTATAACTAGTGTCACAGGAATGGTTCAAAACATAGACAGGAAGTATAGCCAGTCTTCTTGTACTTGAGTCGGCATTGTGCCTTTTGTATTTAATTCCGAAGCTATTTCTGTGTTTCATCGTGAATACGACGGTGAGAGGGATACAGTAAACCTGAAGTGAAGCATCGGAATCTATAACTAGTGTCACAGGAATAATTCGAAACATAGACAGTAAGAAGAGTCAGTCTTCTTTTACTTAAGTCGGCATTGTGCCTTTTGTATATATTTTGATGCAATTTCTGTGTTTCATCGGCAATAAGAAGGTCAGAGGGATACAGTAAACCTGAAGTGAAGCAACGGAATCTATAACTAGTGTCACAGGAGTGGTTCAAAACGTAGACAGTACGAAGAGTCAGTCTTCTTGTTCTGAAGTCGGCATTGTGCCTTTTGTATTTAACTGAGATGCAATTTCTGTGTTTCATCGTCAATAATAAGGTCAGAGGGATACAGTATACCTGAAGTGAAGCATCGGAATCTATAACTAGTGTCACAGGAATGGTTTAAAACGTAGACAGAAAGAAGAGTCGGCATTGTGCCTTTTGTATTTAATTATGATGCAATTTCTGTACTTCATCGTCAATAAGAAGGTCAAAGGGATACAGTGAACGTGAAGTGAATAAATGGAGTCTATAACTAGTGTCACAGGGATGGTTCAAAACATAGACAGTAAGAAGAGTCCGCCTCCTTGTACTTAAGTCGCCATTGTGCGTTTTATATATAATTCCGATGCAATTTCTGTGTTTCATCGTCTATAAGAAGTTCAGAGGGATACAGTAAACCTGAAGTGAAGCATCGGAATCTATAACTAGCGTCACAGGAATGGTTCAAAACATAGACAGTAAGAAGAGTCAGTTTTCTTGTACTTAAGTCGGCATTGTGCTTTTTGTATTTAATTCCGATGTAATTTCTGTGTTTCATCGTCAATAAGAAGGTCAGAGGGATACAGTAAACCTTAAGTGAAGCATCGGAATCTATTACTAGTGTTACAGGAATGGTTCAAAACATAGAGAGTAAGAAGAGTCAGTCTTTTTGTACATAAGTCGGCATTGTGCCTTTTGTATCTAATTCCGATGCAATTTCTGTGTTTCATCGTCAATACGAAGGTCAGAGGGATACAGTAAACCTGAAGTGAAGCATCGGAATCTATAACTAGTGTCACAGGAATGGTTCAAACATAGACAGGAAGAAGAGTCAGTTTTCTTGTACTTAAGTCGGCATTGTGCCTTTTGTATTTTATTACGATGCAATTTCTGTGTTTCATCGTCAATAAGAAGGTCAGAGGGATACAGAAAACCTGAAGTGAAGCTTCGTAATCTATAACTAGTGTCACAGGAATGGTTCAAACATAGACATTAAGAAGAGTCAGTCTTTTTGTACTTAAGTCTGCTTTGTGCCTATTGTATTTAATTCCGATGCAATTTCTGTGTTTCATCGTCAATACGAATGTCAGAGGGGTACAGTAAACCTGAAATGAAACAACTGAATCTATAACTAGTGTCAAAGGAATGGTTCAAAACATAGACAGTAAGAGGAGTCAGTCTTCTTGTACTTAAGTCGGCATTGTGCTTTTTGTATTTAATTCCGATGCAATTTCTGTGTTTCATCGTCAATAAGAAGGTCACAGAGATACAGTAAACCTGAAGTGAAGCATCGGAATCAATAACTAGTGTCACAGGAATGGTTCAAAACTTAAACAGTAAAAAGAGTCAGTTTTCTTGTCCTTATGTCGGCATTGTGCCTTTTGTATTTAGTTCCGATGCAATTTCTGTGTTTCATCGTCAATAAGAAGGTCAGAGGGATACAGTAAACCTGAAGTGAAGCATCGGAATCTATAACTAGTGTCACAGGAATGGTTCAAAACATAGACAGTAAGAAGAGTCAGTTTCCCTGTACTTAAGTCGGCATTGTGCCTTTTGTATTTAATTCCGATGCAATTTCTGTGTTTCATCGTCAATTAGAAGGTCAGAGGGATACAGTAAACCTGACGTGAAGCATCGGAATCTTTAACTAGTGTCACAGGAATGGATCAAAACATAGACAGCAAGAAGAGTCAATTTTCTTGTACTTAAGTAGGCATTGTGCCTTCTCTGTTAAATTCCGATGCAATTTCTGTGTTTCGGTGTCGATAAGAAGGTCCAAGGGATACAGTAAACCTGAAATGAAGCATCGGTATCTAAAACCGGTCTCAGAGGAAAGGTTCAAAACATAGACAGTAAGAAGAGATAGTCTTCTTGTACATGAGTCGGCATTGTGCCTTTTGTATTTAATTCCGATGCAATTTCTGTGTATCATCGTCAATAAGAAGGTCAGCTGGATACAGTAAACCTGAAGCGAAGCATCAGAATCTATAACTAGTGTCACAGGAATGGTTCAAAACTTAGACAGGTAGTATAGCCAGTCTTCTTGTACTTGAGTCGGCATTGTGCTTTTTGTATTTAATTCCAATGCAATTTTTGTGACTCATCGTCAATAAGAAGGTCCAAGGAATACAGTAAACCTGAAGTGTAGCATCGGAATCTATAATAGTGTCACAGGAATGGTTCAAAAAATAGACTGAAAGAAGAGTCAGTGTTCTTGTTCTGAAGTCGGCATTGTGCCATTTGTATTTAATTAAGATGCAATTTCTGTGTTTCATCGTCAATAATAAAGGTCAGAGGGAAACAGTATACCTGAAGTGAAGCATCGGAATCTATAACTAGTGTCACAGGAATGGTTCAAAACATAGACTGTAATAAGAGTCAGTCTTCTTGTACTTAAGTCTGCATTGTGCCTTTTGTATATAATTCCGATGCAATTTCTGTGTTTCATCGTCAATAGGAAGCTCAGAGGGATACAGTAAGCCTGAAGTGAAGCATCGGAATCTATAACTAGTGTCACAGGAATGGTTCAAACATAGACAGTAAGAAGAGTCAGTTTTATTGTACTTAAGTCGGCATTGTGCCTTTTGTATTTAATTCCGATGCAATTTCTGTGTTTCATCGTCAATACGAATGTCAGAGGGATACAGTAAACCTGAAATGAAACAACTGAATCTATAACTAGTGTCACAGGAATGGTTCAAAACATAGACAGTAAGAGGAGTCAGTCTTCTTGTACTTAAGTCGGCATTGTGCCTTTTGTATTTAATTCCGATGCAATTTACGTGTTTCATCGTCAATAAGAAGGTCAGAGGGATACAGTAATCCGAAGTGAAGCGTCGGAATCTATAACTAGTGTCACAGGAATGGTTCAAAACATAGACTGTAAGAAGGGTCAGTGTTCTTGTACTGAAGTCGGCATTGTGCCTTTTGTATTTAATTAAGATGCAATTTCTGTGTTTCATCGTCAATAATAAGGTCTGAGGGATACAATAAACCTGAAGTGAAGCATCGGAATCTATAAGTAGTGTCACAGGAATGGTTCAAAAAATATACAGTAAGAAGAAGCAGTCTTCTTGTACTTAAGTCGCCATTGTGCATTTTGTATTTAATTCCGATGCAATATCTGTGTTTCATCGTCAATACGAAGGTCAGAGGGATACAGTACACCTGAAGTGAAGCATCGGAATCTATAACTAGTGTCACAGGAATGGTTCAAAACATAGACAGTAAGAAGAGTCAGTTTTCCTGTACTTAAGTCGGCATTGTGCTTTTTGTATGTAATTCCGATGCAATTTCTGTGTTTCATCGTCAATTAGAAGGTCAGATGGATACAGTAAACCTGAAGTGAAGCATCGGAATCTTTAACTAGTGTCACAGGAATGGTTCAAATCATAGACAGTTAGGAGAGTCAGTTTTCCTGTATTTAAGTCGGCATTGTGCCTTTTGTATGTAATTCCGATGCAATTTCTGTGTATCATTGTCAATAAGAAGGTCAGAGGGATACAGTAAACCTGAAGCGAATCATCGGAATCTATAACTAGTGTCACAGGAATGGTTCAAAGCATAGACAGGAAGTATAGCCAGTCTTCTTGTACTTGAGTCGGCATTGTGCCTTTTGTATTTAATTCCGAAGCAGTTTCTGTGTTTCATCGTGAATACGACGGTGAGAGGGATACAGTAAACCTGAAGTGAAGCATCGGAATCTATAACTAGTGTCACGGGAATAATTCAAAACATAGACAGTAAGAAGTGTCAGTCTTCTTTTACTTATGTCGGCATTGTGCCTTTTGTATATATTTCCGATGCAATTTCTGTGTTTCATCGTTAATAAGAAGGTCAGAGGGATACAGTAAACCTGTAGTGAAGCAACGGAATCTATAACTAGTGTCACAGGAATGGTTCAAAACGTAGACACTACGAAGAGTCAGTCTTCTTGTTCTGAAGTCGGCATTGTGCCCTTTGTATTTAATTAAGATGCAATTTCTGCGTTTAATCGTCAATAATAAGGTCAGAGGGATACAGTATACCTGAAGTGAAGCATCGGAATCTATAACTAGTGTCACAGGAATGGTTCAAAACGTAGACAGTAAGAAGAGTCAGTCTTCTTGTACTTAAGTCGGCATTGTGCCTTTTGTATTTAATTATGATGCAATTTCTGTACTTCATCGTCAATAAGAAGGTCAAAGGGATACAGTGAACGTGAAATGAAGCAATGGAGTCTATAACTAGCGTCACAGGGATGGTTCAAAACATAGACAGTAAGAAGAGTCAGCCTTCATGTACTTAAGTCGCCATTGTGCCTTTTATATATAATTCCGATGCAATTTCTGTGTTTCAACGTCTATAAGAAGTTCAGAGGGATACAGTAAACCTGAAGTGAAGCATCGGCATCTATAACTAGCATCACAGGAATGGTTCAAAACATAGACAGTAAGAAGAGTCAGTTTTCTGGTACTTAAGTCGGCATTGTGCCTTTTGTATTTAATTCCGATGTAATTTCTGTGTTTCATCGTCAATAAGAAGGTCAGACGGATACTGTAAACCTTAAGTGAAGCATCGGTATCTATAACTAGTGTTACAGGAATGGTTCAAAACATAGAGAGTAAGAAGGGTCAGTCTTTTTGTACTTGGGTCGGCATTGTGCCTTTTGTATCTCATTCCGATGCAATTTCTGTGTTTCATCGTCAATACGAAGGTCAGAGGGATACAGTAAATGTGAAGTAAAGCATCGGAATCTATAACTAGTGTCACCGGAATGGTTCAAAACATAGACAGTAAGAAGAGTCAGTCTTCTTGTACTTAGGTCTGCATTGTGCCTTTTGTATATAATTCCGATGCAATTTCTGTGTTTCATCGTCAATAAGAAGCTCAGAGGGATACAGTAAACCTGAAGAGAAGCATCCGAATCTATAACTAGTGTCACAGGAATGGTTCAAACATAGACAGTAAGAAGAGTCAGTTTTCTTGTACTTAAGTCGGCATTGTGCCTTTTGTATTTTATTACGATGCAATTCTGTGTTTCATCGTCAATAAGAAGGTCAGATTGATACAGTAAACCTGAAGTGAAGCATCGTAATCTATAACTAGTGTCACAGGAATGGTTCAAAACATAGACAATAAGAAGAGTCAGTCTTTTTGTACTTAAGTCTGCTTTGTGCCTTTTGTATTTAATTCCGATGCAATTTCTGTGTTTCATCGTCAATACGAATGTGGGAGCGATACAGTAAACCTGAAATGAAACAAATGAATCTATAACTAGCGTCAAAGGAATGGTTCAAAACGTAGACAGTAAGAGGAGTCAGTCTTCTTGTACTTAAGTCGGCATTGTGCCTTTTGTATTTAATTCCGATGCAATGTACGTGTTTCATCGTCAATAAGAAGGTCAGAGGGATACAGTAAACCTGAAGTGAACCATCGGAATCTATAACTAGTGTCACAGGAGTGGTTCAAAACATAGACAGCAAGAAGAATCACTTTTCTTGTTCTTAAGTCGGCATTGTGCCTTTTGTATTTAATTCCGGTGCAATTTCTGTGTTTCATCGTCAATAAGAAGGTCACAGAGATACAGTGAACCTGAAGTGAAGCATCGGAATCAATAAATAGTGTCACAGGAATGGTTCAAAACATAAACAGTAAAATGAGTCAGTTTTCTTGTTCTTATGTCGTTATTGTGCCATTTGTATTTAGTTCTGATGCAATTTCTGTGTTTCATCGTCAATAAGGTCAGAGGGATACAGTAAACCTGAAGTGAAGCATCGGAATCTGTAACTAGTGTCACAGGAATGGTTATAAACATAGACAGTAAGAAGAGTCAATTTTCTTGTACTTAAGTCGGCATTGTGCCTTCTCTATTAAATTCCGATGCAATTTCTGTGTTTCGGCGTCGATAAGAAGGTCCAAGGGATACACTAAACCTGAAGTGAAGCATCGGTATATAAAACCGGTCTCAGAGGAAAGGTTCAAAACATAGACAGTAAGAAGAGTCAGTCTTCTTGTACTTAAGGCGGCATTGTGCTGTTTGTATATAATTCCGATGCAATTTCTGTGTTTCATCGTCAATAAGAAGGTCAGAGGGATACAGTAAACCTGAAGTGAAGCAACGGAATCTATAACTAGTGTCACAGGAATGGTTCAAAAAATTGACAGTAAGAAGAGTCAGTGTTCTTGTTCTGAAGTCGGCATTGTGCCATTTGTATTTAATTAAGATGCAATTTCTGTGTTTCATCGTCAATAATAAAGGTCAGAGGGAAACAGTATACCTGAAGTGAAGCATCGGAATCTATAACTAGTGTCACAGGAATGGTTCAAAACATAGACTGTAATAAGAGTCAGTCTTCTTGTACTTAAGTCTGCATTGTGCCTTTTGTATATAATTCCGATGCAATTTCTGTGTTTCATCGTCAATAGGAAGCTCAGAGGGATACAGTAAGCCTGAAGTGAAGCATCGGAATCTATAACTAGTGTCACAGGAATGGTTCAAACATAGACAGTAAGAAGAGTCAGTTTTATTGTACTTAAGTCGGCATTGTGCCTTTTGTATTTAATTCCGATGCAATTTCTGTGTTTCATCGTCAATACGAATGTCAGAGGGATACAGTAAACCTGAAATGAAACAACTGAATCTATAACTAGTGTCACAGGAATGGTTCAAAACATAGACAGTAAGAGGAGTCAGTCTTCTTGTACTTAAGTCGGCATTGTGCCTTTTGTATTTAATTCCGATGCAATTTACGTGTTTCATCGTCAATAAGAAGGTCAGAGGGATACAGTAATCCGAAGTGAAGCGTCGGAATCTATAACTAGTGTCACAGGAATGGTTCAAAACATAGACTGTAAGAAGGGTCAGTGTTCTTGTACTGAAGTCGGCATTGTGCCTTTTGTATTTAATTAAGATGCAATTTCTGTGTTTCATCGTCAATAATAAGGTCTGAGGGATACAATAAACCTGAAGTGAAGCATCGGAATCTATAAGTAGTGTCACAGGAATGGTTCAAAAAATATACAGTAAGAAGAAGCAGTCTTCTTGTACTGAAGTCGCCATTGTGCATTTTGTATTTAATTCCGATGCAATATCTGTGTTTCATCGTCAATACGAAGGTCAGAGGGATACAGTACACCTGAAGTGAAGCATCGGAATCTATAACTAGTGTCACAGGAATGGTTCAAAACATAGACAGTAAGAAGAGTCAGTTTTCCTGTACTTAAGTCGGCATTGTGCTTTTTGTATGTAATTCCGATGCAATTTCTGTGTTTCATCGTCAATTAGAAGGTCAGATGGATACAGTAAACCTGAAGTGAAGCATCGGAATCTTTAACTAGTGTCACAGGAATGGTTCAAATCATAGACAGTTAGGAGAGTCAGTTTTCCTGTATTTAAGTCGGCATTGTGCCTTTTGTATGTAATTCCGATGCAATTTCTGTGTATCATTGTCAATAAGAAGGTCAGAGGGATACAGTAAACCTGAAGCGAATCATCGGAATCTATAACTAGTGTCACAGGAATGGTTCAAAGCATAGACAGGAAGTATAGCCAGTCTTCTTGTACTTGAGTCGGCATTGTGCCTTTTGTATTTAATTCCGAAGCAGTTTCTGTGTTTCATCGTGAATACGACGGTGAGAGGGATACAGTAAACCTGAAGTGAAGCATCGGAATCTATAACTAGTGTCACGGGAATAATTCAAAACATAGACAGTAAGAAGTGTCAGTCTTCTTTTACTTATGTCGGCATTGTGCCTTTTGTATATATTTCCGATGCAATTTCTGTGTTTCATCGTTAATAAGAAGGTCAGAGGGATACAGTAAACCTGTAGTGAAGCAACGGAATCTATAACTAGTGTCACAGGAATGGTTCAAAACGTAGACACTACGAAGAGTCAGTCTTCTTGTTCTGAAGTCGGCATTGTGCCCTTTGTATTTAATTAAGATGCAATTTCTGCGTTTAATCGTCAATAATAAGGTCAGAGGGATACAGTATACCTGAAGTGAAGCATCGGAATCTATAACTAGTGTCACAGGAATGGTTCAAAACGTAGACAGTAAGAAGAGTCAGTCTTCTTGTACTTAAGTCGGCATTGTGCCTTTTGTATTTAATTATGATGCAATTTCTGTACTTCATCGTCAATAAGAAGGTCAAAGGGATACAGTGAACGTGAAGTGAAGCAATGGAGTCTATAACTAGCGTCACAGGGATGGTTCAAAACATAGACAGTAAGAAGAGTCAGCCTTCATGTACTTAAGTCGCCATTGTGCCTTTTATATATAATTCCGATGCAATTTCTGTGTTTCAACGTCTATAAGAAGTTCAGAGGGATACAGTAAACCTGAAGTGAAGCATCGGCATCTATAACTAGCATCACAGGAATGGTTCAAAACATAGACAGTAAGAAGAGTCAGTTTTCTGGTACTTAAGTCGGCATTGTGCCTTTTGTATTTAATTCCGATGTAATTTCTGTGTTTCATCGTCAATAAGAAGGTCAGACGGATACTGTAAACCTTAAGTGAAGCATCGGTATCTATAACTAGTGTTACAGGAATGGTTCAAAACATAGAGAGTAAGAAGGGTCAGTCTTTTTGTACTTGGGTCGGCATTGTGCCTTTTGTATCTCATTCCGATGCAATTTCTGTGTTTCATCGTCAATACGAAGGTCAGAGGGATACAGTAAATGTGAAGTAAAGCATCGGAATCTATAACTAGTGTCACCGGAATGGTTCAAAACATAGACAGTAAGAAGAGTCAGTCTTCTTGTACTTAGGTCTGCATTGTGCCTTTTGTATATAATTCCGATGCAATTTCTGTGTTTCATCGTCAATAAGAAGCTCAGAGGGATACAGTAAACCTGAAGAGAAGCATCCGAATCTATAACTAGTGTCACAGGAATGGTTCAAACATAGACAGTAAGAAGAGTCAGTTTTCTTGTACTTAAGTCGGCATTGTGCCTTTTGTATTTTATTACGATGCAATTCTGTGTTTCATCGTCAATAAGAAGGTCAGATTGATACAGTAAACCTGAAGTGAAGCATCGTAATCTATAACTAGTGTCACAGGAATGGTTCAAAACATAGACAATAAGAAGAGTCAGTCTTTTTGTACTTAAGTCTGCTTTGTGCCTTTTGTATTTAATTCCGATGCAATTTCTGTGTTTCATCGTCAATACGAATGTGGGAGCGATACAGTAAACCTGAAATGAAACAAATGAATCTATAACTAGCGTCAAAGGAATGGTTCAAAACGTAGACAGTAAGAGGAGTCAGTCTTCTTGTACTTAAGTCGGCATTGTGCCTTTTGTATTTAATTCCGATGCAATGTACGTGTTTCATCGTCAATAAGAAGGTCAGAGGGATACAGTAAACCTGAAGTGAACCATCGGAATCTATAACTAGTGTCACAGGAGTGGTTCAAAACATAGACAGCAAGAAGAATCACTTTTCTTGTTCTTAAGTCGGCATTGTGCCTTTTGTATTTAATTCCGGTGCAATTTCTGTGTTTCATCGTCAATAAGAAGGTCACAGAGATACAGTGAACCTGAAGTGAAGCATCGGAATCAATAAATAGTGTCACAGGAATGGTTCAAAACATAAACAGTAAAAAGAGTCAGTTTTCTTGTTCTTATGTCGTTATTGTGCCATTTGTATTTAGTTCTGATGCAATTTCTGTGTTTCATCGTCAATAAGGTCAGAGGGATACAGTAAACCTGAAGTGAAGCATCGGAATCTGTAACTAGTGTCACAGGAATGGTTATAAACATAGACAGTAAGAAGAGTCAATTTTCTTGTACTTAAGTCGGCATTGTGCCTTCTCTATTAAATTCCGATGCAATTTCTGTGTTTCGGCGTCGATAAGAGGGTCCAAGGGATACACTAAACCTGAAGTGAAGCATCGGTATATAAAACCGGTCTCAGAGGAAAGGTTCAAAACATAGACAGTAAGAAGAGTCAGTCTTCTTGTACTTAAGGCGGCATTGTGCTGTTTGTATATAATTCCGATGCAATTTCTGTGTTTCATCGTCAATAAGAAGGTCAGAGGGATACAGTAAACCTGAAGTGAAGCAACGGAATCTATAACTAGTGTCACAGGAATGGTTCAAAAAATTGACAGTAAGAAGAGTCAGTGTTCTTGTACTGAAGTCAGCATTGTGCCATTTGTATTTAGTTAAGATGCAATTTCTGTGTTTCATCGTCAATAATAGGGTCAGAGGGATACAGTATACCTGAAGTGAAGCATCGGAATCTTTAACTAGTGTCACAGGAATGGTTAAAACATAGATATTAAGAAGAGTCTGCTTTCTTGTACTTAAGTCGGCATTGTGCCTTTTCTATTTAATTCCGTTGCAATTTCTGTGTTTCGTCGTCTATAACAAGGTCCAAGGGATACAGTTAACCTGAAGCGAAGCATCGGAATCTAAAACCGGTCTCACAGGAAAGCTTCAAAACATAGACAGTAAGAAGAGCCAGTCTTCTTGTAGTTGAGTCGGCATTGTGCCTTCGTATTTAATTACGATGCAATTTCTGTGTTTCATCGTCAGTACGAAGGTCAGAGGGATACAGTAAACCTGAAGAGAAGCATCGGAATCTATAACTAGTGTCACAGGAATGGTTCAAACATAGACAGTAAGAAGAGTCAGTTTTCTTGTACTTAAGTCGGCATTGTGCCTTTTGTATTTTATTACGATGCAATTTCTGTGTTTCATCGTCAATAAGAAGGTCAGAGGGATACAGTAAACCTGAAGTGAAGCATCGTAATCTATAACTAGTGTCATAGGAATGGTTCAAAACATAGACAATAAGAAGAGTCAGTCTTTTTGTACTTAAGTCTGCTTTGTGCCTTTTGTATTTAATTCCGATGCAATTTCTGTGTTTCATCGTCAATACGAATGTGAGAGGGATACAGTAAACCTGAAATGAAACAAATGAATCTATAACTAGCGTCAAAGGAATGGTTCAAAACGTAGACAGTAAGAGGAGTCAGTCTTCTTGTACTTAAGTCGGCATTGTGCCTTTTGTATTTAATTCCGATGCAATGTACGTGTTTCATCGTCAATAAGAAGGTCAGAGGGATACAGTAAACCTGAAGTGAACCGTCAGAATCTATAACTAGTGTCACAGGAGTGGTTCAAAACATAGACAGCAAGAAGAGTCACTTTTCTTGTTCTTATGTCGGCATTGTGCCTTTTGTATTTAATTCCGGTGCAATTTCTGTGTTTCATCGTCAATAAGAAGGTCACAGAGATACAGTAAACCTGAAGTGAAGCATCGGAATCAATAAATAGTGTCACAGGAATGGTTCAAAACATAAACAGTAAAAAGAGTCAGTTTTCTTGTTCTTATGTCGTTATTGTGCCTTTTGTATTTAGTTCTGATGCAATTTCTGTGTTTCATCGTCAATAAGGTCAGAGGGATACAGTAAACCTGAAGTGAAGCATCGGAATCTGTAACTAGTGTCACAGGAATGCTTCAAAACATAGACAGTAAGAAGAGTCAATTTTCCTGTACTTTAGTCGGCATTGTGCCTTTTGTATGTAATTCCGATGCAATCTCTGTGTTTCATCGTAAATAAGAAGGTCAGAGGGATTCAGTAAACCTGAAGTGAAGCATCGGAATCTTTAACTAGTGTCGCAGGAATGGTTCAAAACATAGACAGTAAGAAGAGTCAATTTTCTTGTACTTAAGTCGGCATTGTGCCTTCTCTATTAAATTCCGATGCAATTTCTGTGTTTCGGCGTCGATAAGAAGGTCCAAGGGATACAGTAATCCTGAAGTGAAGCATCGGTATATAAAACCGGTCTCAGAGGAAAGGTTCAAAACATAGACAGTAAGAAGAGCCAGTCTTCTTGTACATGAGTCGGCATTGTGCCTTTTGTATTTAATTCCGATGAAATATCTGTGTATCGTCGTCAATAAGAAGGTCAGCTGGATACAGTAAACCTGAAGCGAAGCATCGGAATCTATAACTAGTGTCACAGGAATGGTTCAAAACTTAGACAGGTAGTATAGCCAGTCTTCTTGTACTTGAGTCGGCATTGTGCCTTTTGTATTTAATTCCGATGCAATTTCTGTGATTCATCGTCAATAAGAAGGTCCAAGGAATACAGTAAACCTGAAGTGTAGCATCGGAATCTATAATAGTCTCACAGGAATGGTTCAAAACATAGACAGTAAGAAGAGTCAGTCTTCTTGTACTTAAGTCGGCATTGTGCCTTTTGTATTTAATTAAGATGGAATTTCTGTGTTTCATCGTCAATAATAAGGTCAGAGGGATACGGTATACCTGAAGTGAAGCATCGGAATCTATAACTAGTGTCACAGGAATGGTTCAAAACATAGACAGTAATAAGAGTCAGTCTTCTTGTACTTAAGGCGGCAATGTGCTGTTTGTATATAATTCCGATGCAATTTCTGTGTTTCATCGTCAATAAGAAGGTCAGAGGGATACAGTAAACCTGAAGTGAAGCAACGGAATCTATAACTAGTGTCACAGGAATGGTTCAAAAAATTGACAGTAAGAAGAGTCAGTGTTCTTGTACTGAAGTCAGCATTGTGCCATTTGTATTTAATTAAGATGCAATTTCTGTGTTTCATCGTCAATAATAAGGTCAGAGGGATACAGTATACCTGAAGTGAAGCATCGGAATCTATAACTAGTGTCGCTGGAATGGTTCAAATCATAGACAGTAAGAAGAATCAGTCTTCTTGTACTTAAGTCTGCATTGTGCATTTTGTATTTAATTCCCAAGCATTTTCTGTGTTTCATCGTCAATAACAGGGTCACAGGGATACAGTAAACCTGAAGTGATGCATCGGAATCTATAACTAGTGTCACAGGAATGGTTCAAAACATAGATATTAAGAAGAGTCTGCTTTCCTGTACTTAAGTCGGCATTGTGCCTTTTCTATTTAATTCCGTTGCAATTTCTGTGTTTCGTCGTCAATAACAAGGTCCAAGGGATACAGTTAACCTGAAGCGAAGCATCGGAATCTAAAACCGGTCTCACAGGAAAGCTTCAAAACATAGACAGTAAGAAGAGCCAGTCTTCTTGTAGATGAGTCGGCATTGTGCCTTCGTATTTAATTCCGATGCAATTTCTGTGTTTCATCGTCAGTACGACGGTCAGAGGGATACAGTAAACCTGAAGTGAAGCATCAGAATCTATAATAGTGTCACAGGAATAGTTAAAAACATAGACAGTAAGAAGAGTTAGTCTTCTTGTACTTAAGTCGGCATTGTGCCTTTTGTATTTAATTAAGATGCAATTTCGGTGTTTCATCGTCAATAATAAGGTCAAAGGGATACATTATACCTGAGGTGAAGTATCGGAATCTATAACTAGTGTCACAGGAATGGTTCAAAACATAGACAGTAATAAGAGACAGTCTTCTTGTACTTAAGTCGGCATTGTGCCTTTTGTATATAATTCCGATGCAATTTCTGTGTTTCATCGTCAATAAGAAGGTCAGAGGGATACAGTAAACCTGAAGTGAAGCAACGGAATCTATAACTAGTGTCACAGGAATGGTTAAAAAAAAGACTGAAAGAAGAGTCAGTGTTCTTGTTCTGAAGTCGGCATTGTGCCATTTGTATTTAATTAAGATGCAATTTCTGTGTTTCATCGTCAATAATAAAGGTCAGAGGGATACAGTATACCTGAAGTGAAGCATCGGAATCTATAACTATTGTCACAGGAGTGGTTCAAATCATAGACAGTAAGAAGAGTCAGTCTTCTTGTAGTTAAGTCATCATTGTGCCTTTTGTATTTAATTCCGATGCAATTTCTGTGTGTCATCGTCAATACGAAGGTCAGAGGAATACAGTAAACCAGAAGTGAAGCATCGGGATCTATAACTAGTGTCACAGAATTGGTTCAAAACATAGACCGTATGAAGAGTCAGTCTTCTTTTACTTAAGTCAGCATTGTGATTTTTGTATTTAATTCCGATGCAATTTACGTGTTTCATCGTCAATAAGAAGGTCCGAAGGGATACAGTAAACCTGAAGTGAAGCGTCGGAATCTATAACTAGTGTCACAGGAGTGGTTCAAAACATAGACAGCAAGAAGAGTCACTTTTCTTGTACTTAAGTCGGCATTGTGCCTTTTGTATTTAATTCCGGTGCAATTTCTGTGTTTCATCGTCAATAAGAAGGTCAGAGGGATACAGTAATCCTGAAGTGAAGCATCGGAATCTATATCTAGTGTCACAGGAATGGTTCAAAACATAGACAGTAAGAAGGGTCAGTGTTCTTGTACTGAAGTCGGCATTGTGCCTTTTGCAATTAATTAAGATGCAATTTCTGTGTTTCATCGTCAATAATAAGGTCAGAGGGATACAGTAAACCTGAAGTGAAGCATCGGAATCTATAAGTAGTGTCACAGGAATGGTTCAAAACATAGACAGTATGAAGAAGCAGTCTTCTTGTACTTAAGTCGCCATTGTGCATTTTGTATTTAATTCCGAGGCAATATCTGTGTTTCATCGTCAATACGAAGGTCAGAGGGATACAGTAAACCTGAAGTGAAGCATCGGAATCTATAACTAGTGTCACAGAAATGGTTCAAAACGTAGACAGTAAGAAGAGTCAGTTTTCCTGTACTTAAGTCGGCATTGTGCCTTTTGTATGTAATTCCGATGCAATTTCTGTGTTTCATTGTCAATAAGAAGGTCAGAGGGATAAAGGAAACCTTAAG
Organism: Schistocerca piceifrons; assembly: GCF_021461385.2. Classification (NCBI taxonomy): domain Eukaryota; kingdom Metazoa; phylum Arthropoda; class Insecta; order Orthoptera; family Acrididae; genus Schistocerca; species Schistocerca piceifrons. The sequence goes on from NW_025728057.1 coordinate 90,277, forward strand.
CGAATCATCGGAATCTATAACTAGTGTCACAGGAATGGTTCAAAGCATAGACAGGAAGTATAGCCAGTCTTCTTGTACTTGAGTCGGCATTGTGCCTTTTGTATTTAATTCCGAAGCAATTTCTGTGTTTCATCGTGAATACGACTGTGAGAGGGATACAGTAAACCTGAAGTGAAGCATCGGAATCTATAACTAGTGTCACGGGAATAATTCAAAACATAGACAGTAAGAAGAGTCAGTCTTCTTTCACTTAAGTCGGCATTAGGCCTTTTGTATATATTTCCGATGCAATTTCTGTGTTTCACCGTCAATAAGAAGGTCAGAGGGATACAGTAAACCTGAAGTGAAGCAACAGAATCTATAACTAGTGTCACAGGAATCGTTCAAAACGTAGACAGTACGAAGAGTCGGTCTTCTTCTTCTGAAGTCGGCATTGTGCGTTTTGTATTTAATGAAGATGCAATTTCTGTCTTTAATCGTCAATAATAAGGTCAGAGGGATACAGTATACCTGAAGTGAAGCATCGGAATCTATAACTAGTGTCACAGGAATGGTTCAAAACGTAGACAGTAAGAAGAGTCAGTCTTCTTGTACTTAAGTCAGCATTGTGCCTTTTGTATTTAATTATGATGCAATTTCTGTACTTCATCGTCAATAAGAAGGCCAAAGGGATACAGTGAACGTGAAGTGAAGCAATGGAGTCTATAACTAGCGTCACAGGGATGGTTCAAAACATAGACAGTAAGAAGAGTCAGCCTTCTTGTACTTAAGTCGCCGATGTGCCGTTTATATATAATTCCGATGCAATTTCTGTGTTTCATCGTCTATAAGAAGTTCAGAGGGATACAGTAAACCTGAAGTGAAGCATCGGAATCTATAACTAGCATCACAGGAATGGTTCAAAACATAGACAGTAAGAAGAGTCAGTTTTCTTGTACTTAAGTCGGCATTGTGCCTTTTGTATTTAATTCCGATGTAATTTCTGTGTTTCATCGTCAATAAGAAGGTCAGAGGGATACAGTAAACCTTAAGTGAAGCATCGGAATCTATAACTAGTGTTACAGGAATGGTTCAAAACATAGAGAGTAAGAAGAGTCAGTCTTTTTGTACTTAAGTCGGCATTGTGACTTTTGTATCTAATTCCGATGCAAATTCTGTGTTTCATCGTCAGTACGACGGTCAGAGGGATACAGTAAACCTGAAGTGAAGCATCGGAATCTATAACTAGTGTCACAGGAATGGTTCAAACATAGACAGTAAGAAGAGTCAGTTTTCTTGTACATAAGTCGGCATTGTGCCTTTTGTATTTTATTACGATCCAATTTCTGTGTTTCATCGTCAATAAGAAGGTCAGAGGGATACAGTAAACCTGAAGTGAAGCAACGGAATCCATAACTAGTGTCACAGGAATGGTTCAAAAAATTGACAGTAAGAAGAGTCAGTGTTCTTGTACTGAAGTCAGCATTGTGCCATTTGTATTTAATTAAGATGCAATTTCTGTGTTTCATCGTCAATAATAAGGTCAGAGGGATACAGTATACCTGAAGTGAAGCATCGGAATCTATAACTAGTGTCGCTGGAATGGTTCAAATCATAGACAGTAAGAAGAATCAGTCTTCTTGTACTTAAGTCGGCATTGTGCATTTTGTATTTAATTCCGAAGCATATTCTGTGTTTCATCGTCAATAAGAGGGTCACAGGGATACAGTAAACCTGAAGTGATGCATCGGAATCTATAACTAGTGTCACAGGAATGGTTCAAAACATAGATATTAAGAAGAGTCTGCTTTCTTGTACTTAAGTCGGCATTGTGCCTTTTCTATTTTATTCCGTTGCAATTTCTGTGTTTCGTCGTCAATAACAAGGTCCAAGGGATACAGTTAACCTGAAGCGAAGCATCGGAATCTAAAACCGGTCTCACAGGAAAGCTTCGAAACATAGACAGTAAGAAGAGCCAGTCTTCTTGTAGTTGAGTCGGCATTGTGCCTTCGTATTTAATTCCGATGCAATTTCTGTGTTTCATCGTCAGTACGACGGTCAGAGGGATACAGTAAACCTGAAGTGAAGCATCAGAATCTATAATAGTGTCACAGGAATGGTTCAAAACATAGACATTAAGAAGAGTCAGTCTTCTTGTACTTAGGTCTGCATTGTGCCTTTTGTATTTAATTCCGATGCAATGTACGTGTTTCATCGTCAATAAGAAGGTCAGAGGGATACAGTAAACCTGAAGTGAACCATCAGAATCTATAACTAGTGTCACAGGAGTGGTTCAAAACATAGACAGCAAGAAGAGTCACTTTTCTTGTTCTTAAGTCGGCATTGTGCCTTTTGTATTTAATTCCGGTGCAATTTCTGTGTTTCATCGTCAATAAGAAGGTCACAGAGATACAGTAAACCTGAAGTGAAGCATCGGAATCAATAAATAGTGTCACAGGAATGGTTCAAAACATAAACAGTAAAAAGAGTCAGTTTTCTTGTTCTTATGTCGTTATTGTGCCTTTTGTATTTAGTTCTGATGCAATTTCTGTGTTTCATCGTCAATAAGGTCAGAGGGATACAGTAAACCTGAAGTGAAGCATCGGAATCTGTAACTAGTGTCACAGGAATGCTTCAAAACATAGACAGTAAGAAGAGTCAATTTTCCTGTACTTTAGTTGGCATTGTGCCTTTTGTATGTAATTCCGATGCAATCTCTGTGTTTCATCGTAAATTAGAAGGTCAGAGGGATTCAGTAAACCTGAAGTGAAGCATCGGAATCTTTAACTAGTGTCACAGGAATGGTTCAAAACATAGACAGTAAGAGGAGTCAATTTTCTTGTACTTAAGTCGGCATTGTGCCTTCTTTATGAAATTCCGATGCAATTTCTGTGTTTCGGCGTCGATAAGAAGTTCCAAGGGATACAGTAATCCTGAAGTGAAGCATCGGTATATAAAACCGGTCTCAGAGGAAAGGTTCAAAACATAGACAGTAAGAAGAGCCAGTCTTCTTGTACATGAGTCGGCATTGTGCCTTTTGTATTTAATTCCGATGCAATATCTGTGTATCGTCGTCAATAAGAAGGTAAGCTGGATACAGTAAACCTGAAGCGAAGCATCGGAATCTATAACTAGTGTCACAGGAATGGTTCAAAACTTAGACAGGTAGTATAGCCAGTCTTCTTGTACTTGAGTCGGCATTGTGCCTTTTGTATTTTATTCCGATGCAATTTCTGTGATTCATCGTCAATAAGAGGGTCCAAGGAATACAGTAAACCTGAAGTGTAGCATCGGAATCTATAATAGTCTCACAGGAATGGTCAAAACATAGACAGTAAGAAGAGTCAGTCTTCTTGTACTTAAGTCGGCATTGTGCCTTTTGTATTTAATTTAGATGGAATTTCTGTATTTCTTCGTCAATAATAAGGTCAGAGGGATACAGTATACCTGAAGTGAAGCATCGGAATCTATAACTAGTGTCACAGGAATGGTTCAAAACATAGACAGTAATAAGAGTCAGTCTTCTTGTACTTAAGTCGGCATTGTGCCTTTTGTATTTAATTAAGATGCAATTTCTGTGTTTCATCGTCAATAATAAAGGTCAGAGGGATACAGTATACCTGAAGTGAAGCATCGGAATCTATAACTATTGTCACAGGAGTGGTTCAAATCTTAGACAGTAAGAAGAATCAGTCTTCTTGTACTTAAGTCGGCATTGTGCATTTTGTATTTAATTCCGAAGCATTTTCTGTGTTTCATCGTCAATAAGAGGGTCCAAGGAATACAGTAAACCTGAAGTGTAGCATCGGAATCTATAATAGTCTCACAGGAATGGTCAAAACATAAACAGTAAGAAGAGTCAGTCTTCTTGTACTTAAGTCGGCATTGTGCCTTTTGTATTTAATTTAGATGGAATTTCTGTATTTCATCGTCAATAAGAAGGTCAGAGGGATACAGTAAACCTGAAGTGAAGCAACGGAATCTATAACTAGTGTCACAGGAATGGTTCAAAAAATAGACTGAAAGAAGAGTCAGTGTTCTTGTTCTGAAGTCGGCATTGTGCCATTTGTATTTAATTAAGATGCAATTTCTGTGTTTCATCGTCAATAATAAAGGTCAGAGGGATACGGTATACCTGAAGTGAAGCATCGGAATCTATAACTATTGTCACAGGAGTGGTTCAAATCATAGACAGTAATAAGAGTCAGTCTGCTTGTACTTAAGTCGGCATTGTGCCTTTTGTATTTAATTCCGATGCAATTTCTGTGTGTCATCGTCAATACGAAGGTCAGAGGAATACAGTAAACCAGAAGTGAAGCATCGGGATCTATAACTAGTGTCACAGGAATGGTTCAAAACATAGACAGTATGAAGAGTCAGTCTTCTTGTACTTAAGTCAGCACTGTGATTTTTGTATTTAATTCCGATGCAATTTACGTGTTTCATCGTCAATAAGAAGGTCAGAGGGATACAGTAAACCTGAAGTGAAGCATCGCAATCTATAACTAGTGTCACAGGAATGGTTCAAAACATAGACAGTAAGAAGAGTCAGTTTCCTTGTACTTAATTCGGCATTGAGTGTTTTGTATTTAATTCCGATGCCATTTCTGTGTTTCATCGTCAATAAGAAGGTCACAGGGATACAGTAAACCTGAAGTGAAGCATCGGAATCTATGACTAGGGTCACAGGAATGGTTCAAAACATAAACAGTAAGAAGAGTCAGTTTTCTTGTACTTAGGTCGGCATTGTGCCTTTTGTATTTAATTGCGATGCAATTTCTGTGTTTCATTGTTAATAAAAAGGTCAGAGGGATACAGTAAACCTGAAGTGAAGCATCGTAATCTATAACTAGTGTCACAGGAATTGTTCAAAACATAGACATTAAGAAGAGTCAGTCTTTTTGTACTTAAGTCTGCTTTGTGCCTTTTGTATTTAATTCCGATGCAATTTCTGTGTTTCATCGTCAATACGAATGTCAGAGGAATACAGTAAACCTGAAATGAAACAACTGAATCTATAACTAGTGACACAGGAATGGTTCAAAGCATAGACAGCAAGAGGAGTCAGTCTTCTTGTACTTACGTCGGCATTGTGCCTTTTGTATTTAATTCCGATGCAATTTACGTGTTTCATCGTCAATAAGAAGGTCCGAGGGATACAGTAAACATGAAGTGAAGCGTCGGAATCTATAACTAGTGTCACAGGAGTGGTTCAAAACATAGACAGCAAGAAGAGTCACTTTTCTTGTACTTAAGTCGGCATTGTGCCTTTTGTATTTAATTCCCGTGCAATTTCTGTGTTTCATCGTCAATAAGAAGGTCAGAGGGATACAGTAATCCTGAAGTGAAGCATCGGAATCTGTAACTAGCATCACAGGAATGGTTCAAAACATAGACAGTAAGAAGAGTCAGTTTTCTTGTACTTAAGTCGGCATTGTGCCTTTTGTATTTAATTCCGATGTAATTTCTGTGTTTCATCGTCAATAAGAAGGTCCGAGGGATACAGTAAACCTTAAGTGAAGCATCGGAATCTATAACTAGTGCTACAGGAATGGTTCAAAACATAGAGAGTAAGAAGAGTCAGTCTTTTTGTACTTAAGTCGGCATTGTGCCTTTTGTATCTAATTCCGATGCAATTTCTGTGTTTCATCGTCAATACGAAGGTCAGAGGGATACAGTAAACCTGAAGTGAAGCATCGGAATCTATAACTAGTGTCACAGGAATGGTTCAAACATAGACAGTATTAAGAGTCAGTTTTCTTGTACTTAAGTCGGCATTGTGCCTTTTGTATTTTATTACGATGCAATTTCTGTGTTTCATCGTCAATAAGAAGGTCAGAGGGATACAGTAAACCTGAAGTGAAGCATCGTAATCTATAACTACTGTCACAGGAATGGTTCAAAAGCATAGACATTAAGAAGAGTCAGTCTTTTTGTACTTAAGTCTGCTTTGTGTCTTTTGTATTTAATTCCGATGCAATTTCTGTGTTTCATCGTCAATACGAATGTCAGAGGGATACAGTAAACCTGAAATGAAACAACTGAATCTACAACTAGCGTCAAAGGAATGGCTCAAAACGTAGACAGTAAGAGGAGTCAGTCTTCATGTATTTAAGTCGGCATTGTGCCTTTTGTATTTAATTCCTGAAGCAATTTACGTGTTTCATCGTCAATAAGAAGGTCAGAGGGATACAGTAAACCTGAAGTGAAGCATCGGAATCTATAACTAGTGTCACAGGAGTGGTTCAAAACATAGACAGCAAGAAGAACCACTTTTCTTGTACTTAAGTCGGCATTGTGCCTTTTGTATTTAATTCCGGTGCAATTTCTGTGTTTCATCGTCAATAAGAAGGTCACAGAGATACAGTAAACCTGAAGTGAAGCATCGGAATCAATAACTAGTGTCACAGGAATGGTTCAAAACATAAACAGTAAAAAGAGTCAGTTTTCTTGTTCTTATGTCGGCATTGTGCCTTTTGTATTTAGTTCCGATGCAATTTCTGTGTTTCATCGTCAATAAGAAGGTCAGAGGGATACAGTAAACCTGAAGTGAAGCATCGGAATCTATAACTAGTGTCACAGGAATGGTTCAAAACATAGACAGTAAGAAGAGTCAATTTTCCTGTACTTTAGTCGGCATTGTGCCTTTTGTATGTAATTCCGATGCAATTTCTGTGTTTCATCGTCAATTAGAAGGTCAGAGGGATACAGTAAACCTGAAGTGAAGCATCGGAATCTGTAACTAGTGTCACAGGAATGGTTCAAAACATAGACAGAAAGAAGAGTCAATTTTCTTGTACTTAAGTCGGCATTGTGCCTTCTCTATTAAATTCCGATGCAATTTCTGTGTTTCGGCGTCGTTAATAAGGTCCAAGGGATACAGTAAACCTGAAGTGAAGCATCGGTATATAAAACCGGTCTCAGAGGAAAGGTTCAAAACATAGACAGTAAGAAGAGCCAGTCTTCTTGTACATGAGTCGACATTGTGCCTTTTGTATTTAATTCCGATGCAATATCAGTGTATCATCGTCAATAAGAAGGTCAGCTGGATACAGTAAACCTGAAGCGAAGCATCGGAATCTATAACTAGTGTCACAGGAATGGTTCAAAATTAGACAGGTAGTATAGCCAGTCTTCTTGTACTTGAGTCGGAATTGTGCCTTTTGTATTTAATTCCGATGCAATTTCTGTGATTCATCGTCAATGAGAAGGTCCAAGGAATACAGTAAACCTGAAGTGTAGCATCGGAATCTATAATAGTCTCACAGGAATGGTTCAAAACATAGACAGTAAGAAGAGACAGTCTTCTTGTACTTAAGTCGGCATTATGCCTTTTGTATTTAATTAAGATGGAGTTTCTGTGCTTCATCGTCAATAATAAAGTTAGAGGGATACAGTATACCTGAAGTGAAGCATCGGAATCTATAACTAGTGTCACAAGAATTGTTCAAAACATAGACAGTAATAAGAGTCAGTCTTCTTGTACTTAAGGCGGCATTGTGCTATTTGTATATAATTCAGATGCAATTTCTGTGTTTCATCGTCAATAAGAAGGTCAGAGGGATACAGTAAACCTGAAGTGAAGCAACGGAATCAATAACTAGTGTCACAGGAAAGGTTCAAAACATAGATATTAAGAAGAGTCTGCTTTCTTGTGCTTAAGTCGTCATTGTGCCTTTTCTATTTAATTCCGATGCAATTTCTGTGTTTCGTCGTCACTAACAAGGTCCAAGTGATACAGTTAACCTGAAGTGAAGCATCGGAATCTAAAACCGGTCTCACAGGAAAGTTTCAAAACATAGACAGTAAGAAGAGCCAATCTTCTTGTACTTGAGTCGGCATTGTGCCTTTGTATTTAATTCCGATGCAATTTCTGTGTTTCCTCGTCAGTACGACGGTCAGAGTGATACAGTAAACCTGAAGTGAAGCATCAGAATCTATAATAGTGTCACAGGAATGGTTCAAAACATAGACAGTAAGAAGAGTTAGTCTTCTTGTACTTAAGTCGGCGTTGTGCCTTTTGTATTCAATTAAGATGCAATTTCGGTGTTTCATCGTCAATAATAAAGTCAGAGGGATACAGTATACCTGAGGTGAAGCATCGGAATCTATAACTAGTGTCACAGAAATGGTTCAAAACGTAGACAGTAAGAAGAGTCAGTTTTCCTGTACTTAAGTCGGCATTGTGCCTTTTGTATGTAATTCCGATGCAATTTCTGTGTTTCATTGTCAATAAGAAGGTCAGAGGGATAAAGGAAACCTTAAGCGAATCATCGGAATCTATAACTAGTGTCACAGGAATGGTTCAAAGCATAGACAGGAAGTATAGCCAGTCTTCTTGTACTTGAGTCGGCATTGTGCCTTTTGTATTTAATTCCGAAGCAATTTCTGTGTTTCATCGTGAATACGACTGTGAGAGGGATACAGTAAACCTGAAGTGAAGCATCGGAATCTATAACTAGTGTCACGGGAATAATTCAAAACATAGACAGTAAGAAGAGTCAGTCTTCTTTCACTTAAGTCGGCATTAGGCCTTTTGTATATATTTCCGATGCAATTTCTGTGTTTCACCGTCAATAAGAAGGTCAGAGGGATACAGTAAACCTGAAGTGAAGCAACAGAATCTATAACTAGTGTCACAGGAATGGTTCAAAACGTAGACAGTACGAAGAGTCGGTCTTCTTGTTCTGAAGTCGGCATTGTGCGTTTTGTATTTAATGAAGATGCAATTTCTGTCTTTAATCGTCAATAATAAGGTCAGAGGGATACAGTATACCTGAAGTGAAGCATCGGAATCTATAACTAGTGTCACAGGAATGGTTCAAAACGTAGACAGTAAGAAGAGTCAGTCTTCTTGTACTTAAGTCAGCATTGTGCCTTTTGTATTTAATTATGATGCAATTTCTGTACTTCATCGTCAATAAGAAGGCCAAAGGGATACAGTGAACGTGAAGTGAAGCAATGGAGTCTATAACTAGCGTCACAGGGATGGTTCAAAACATAGACAGTAAGAAGAGTCAGCCTTCTTGTACTTAAGTCGCCGATGTGCCGTTTATATATAATTCCGATGCAATTTCTGTGTTTCATCGTCTATAAGAAGTTCAGAGGGATACAGTAAACCTGAAGTGAAGCATCGGAATCTATAACTAGCATCACAGGAATGGTTCAAAACATAGACAGTAAGAAGAGTCAGTTTTCTTGTACTTAAGTCGGCATTGTGCCTTTTGTATTTAATTCCGATGTAATTTCTGTGTTTCATCGTCAATAAGAAGGTCAGAGGGATACAGTAAACCTTAAGTGAAGCATCGGAATCTATAACTAGTGTTACAGGAATGGTTCAAAACATAGAGAGTAAGAAGAGTCAGTCTTTTTGTACTTAAGTCGGCATTGTGACATTTGTATCTAATTCCGATGCAAATTCTGTGTTTCATCGTCAGTACGACGGTCAGAGGGATACAGTAAACCTGAAGTGAAGCATCGGAATCTATAACTAGTGTCACAGGAATGGTTCAAACATAGACAGTAAGAAGAGTCAGTTTTCTTGTACATAAGTCGGCATTGTGCCTTTTGTATTTTATTACGATCCAATTTCTGTGTTTCATCGTCAATAAGAAGGTCAGAGGGATACAGTAAACCTGAAGTGAAGCAACGGAATCCATAACTAGTGTCACAGGAATGGTTCAAAAAATTGACAGTAAGAAGAGTCAGTGTTCTTGTACTGAAGTCAGCATTGTGCCATTTGTATTTAATTAAGATGCAATTTCTGTGTTTCATCGTCAATAATAAGGTCAGAGGGATACAGTATACCTGAAGTGAAGCATCGGAATCTATAACTAGTGTCGCTGGAATGGTTCAAATCATAGACAGTAAGAAGAATCAGTCTTCTTGTACTTAAGTCGGCATTGTGCATTTTGTATTTAATTCCGAAGCATATTCTGTGTTTCATCGTCAATAAGAGGGTCACAGGGATACAGTAAACCTGAAGTGATGCATCGGAATCTATAACTAGTGTCACAGGAATGGTTCAAAACATAGATATTAAGAAGAGTCTGCTTTCTTGTACTTAAGTCGGCATTGTGCCTTTTCTATTTTATTCCGTTGCAATTTCTGTGTTTCGTCGTCAATAACAAGGTCCAAGGGATACAGTTAACCTGAAGCGAAGCATCGGAATCTAAAACCGGTCTCACAGGAAAGCTTCGAAACATAGACAGTAAGAAGAGCCAGTCTTCTTGTAGTTGAGTCGGCATTGTGCCTTCGTATTTAATTCCGATGCAATTTCTGTGTTTCATCGTCAGTACGACGGTCAGAGGGATACAGTAAACCTGAAGTGAAGCATCAGAATCTATAATAGTGTTACAGGAATGGTTCAAAACATAGACATTAAGAAGAGTCAGTCTTCTTGTACTTAGGTCTGCATTGTGCCTTTTGTATTTAATTCCGATGCAATGTACGTGTTTCATCGTCAATAAGAAGGTCAGAGGGATACAGTAAACCTGAAGTGAACCATCAGAATCTATAACTAGTGTCACAGGAGTGGTTCAAAACATAGACAGCAAGAAGAGTCACTTTTCTTGTTCTTAAGTCGGCATTGTGCCTTTTGTATTTAATTCCGGTGCAATTTCTGTGTTTCATCGTCAATAAGAAGGTCACAGAGATACAGTAAACCTGAAGTGAAGCATCGGAATCAATAAATAGTGTCACAGGAATGGTTCAAAACATAAACAGTAAAAAGAGTCAGTTTTCTTGTTCTTATGTCGTTATTGTGCCTTTTGTATTTAGTTCTGATGCAATTTCTGTGTTTCATCGTCAATAAGGTCAGAGGGATACAGTAAACCTGAAGTGAAGCATCGGAATCTGTAACTAGTGTCACAGGAATGCTTCAAAACATAGACAGTAAGAAGAGTCAATTTTCCTGTACTTTAGTTGGCATTGTGCCTTTTGTATGTAATTCCGATGCAATCTCTGTGTTTCATCGTAAATTAGAAGGTCAGAGGGATTCAGTAAACCTGAAGTGAAGCATCGGAATCTTTAACTAGTGTCACAGGAATGGTTCAAAACATAGACAGTAAGAGGAGTCAATTTTCTTGTACTTAAGTCGGCATTGTGCCTTCTTTATGAAATTCCGATGCAATTTCTGTGTTTCGGCGTCGATAAGAAGTTCCAAGGGATACAGTAATCCTGAAGTGAAGCATCGGTATATAAAACCGGTCTCAGAGGAAAGGTTCAAAACATAGACAGTAAGAAGAGCCAGTCTTCTTGTACATGAGTCGGCATTGTGCCTTTTGTATTTAATTCCGATGCAATATCTGTGTATCGTCGTCAATAAGAAGGTAAGCTGGATACAGTAAACCTGAAGCGAAGCATCGGAATCTATAACTAGTGTCACAGGAATGGTTCAAAACTTAGACAGGTAGTATAGCCAGTCTTCTTGTACTTGAGTCGGCATTGTGCCTTTTGTATTTAATTCCGATGCAATTTCTGTGATTCATCGTCAATAAGAGGGTCCAAGGAATACAGTAAACCTGAAGTGTAGCATCGGAATCTATAATAGTCTCACAGGAATGGTCAAAACATAGACAGTAAGAAGAGTCAGTCTTCTTGTACTTAAGTCGGCATTGTGCCTTTTGTATTTAATTTAGATGGAATTTCTGTATTTCATCGTCAATAATAAGGTCAGAGGGATACAGTATACCTGAAGTGAAGCATCGGAATCTATAACTAGTGTCACAGGAATGGTTCAAAACATAGACAGTAATAAGAGTCAGTCTTCTTGTACTTAAGTCGGCATTGTGCCTTTTGTATTTAATTAAGATGCAATTTCTGTGTTTCATCGTCAATAATAAAGGTCAGAGGGATACAGTATACCTGAAGTGAAGCATCGGAATCTATAACTATTGTCACAGGAGTGGTTCAAATCTTAGACAGTAAGAAGAATCAGTCTTCTTGTACTTAAGTCGGCATTGTGCATTTTGTATTTAATTCCGAAGCATTTTCTGTGTTTCATCGTCAATAAGAGGGTCCAAGGAATACAGTAAACCTGAAGTGTAGCATCGGAATCTATAATAGTCTCACAGGAATGGTCAAAACATAGACAGTAAGAAGAGTCAGTCTTCTTGTACTTAAGTCGGCATTGTGCCTTTTGTATTTAATTTAGATGGAATTTCTGTATTTCATCGTCAATAAGAAGGTCAGAGGGATACAGTAAACCTGAAGTGAAGCAACGGAATCTATAACTAGTGTCACAGGAATGGTTCAAAAAATAGACTGAAAGAAGAGTCAGTGTTCTTGTTCTGAAGTCGGCATTGTGCCATTTGTATTTAATTAAGATGCAATTTCTGTGTTTCATCGTCAATAATAAAGGTCAGAGGGATACGGTATACCTGAAGTGAAGCATCGGAATCTATAACTATTGTCACAGGAGTGGTTCAAATCATAGACAGTAATAAGAGTCAGTCTGCTTGTACTTAAGTCGGCATTGTGCCTTTTGTATTTAATTCCGATGCAATTTCTGTGTGTCATCGTCAATACGAAGGTCAGAGGAATACAGTAAACCAGAAGTGAAGCATCGGGATCTATAACTAGTGTCACAGGAATGGTTCAAAACATAGACAGTATGAAGAGTCAGTCTTCTTGTACTTAAGTCAGCACTGTGATTTTTGTATTTAATTCCGATGCAATTTACGTGTTTCATCGTCAATAAGAAGGTCAGAGGGATACAGTAAACCTGAAGTGAAGCATCGCAATCTATAACTAGTGCCACAGGAATGGTTCAAAACATAGACAGTAAGAAGAGTCAGTTTCCTTGTACTTAATTCGGCATTGTGTGTTTTGTATTTAATTCCGATGCCATTTCTGTGTTTCATCGTCAATAAGAAGGTCACAGGGATACAGTAAACCTGAAGTGAAGCATCGGAATCTATGACTAGGGTCACAGGAATGGTTCAAAACATAAACAGTAAGAAGAGTCAGTTTTCTTGTACTTAGGTCGGCATTGTGCCTTTTGTATTTAATTGCGATGCAATTTCTGTGTTTCATTGTTAATAAAAAGGTCAGAGGGATACAGTAAACCTGAAGTGAAGCATCGTAATCTATAACTAGTGTCACAGGAATTGTTCAAAACATAGACATTAAGAAGAGTCAGTCTTTTTGTACTTAAGTCTGCTTTGTGCCTTTTGTATTTAATTCCGATGCAATTTCTGTGTTTCATCGTCAATACGAATGTCAGAGGAATACAGTAAACCTGAAATGAAACAACTGAATCTATAACTAGTGACACAGGAATGGTTCAAAGCATAGACAGCAAGAGGAGTCAGTCTTCTTGTACTTACGTCGGCATTGTGCCTTTTGTATTTAATTCCGATGCAATTTACGTGTTTCATCGTCAATAAGAAGGTCCGAGGGATACAGTAAACATGAAGTGAAGCGTCGGAATCTATAACTAGTGTCACAGGAGTGGTTCAAAACATAGACAGCAAGAAGAGTCACTTTTCTTGTACTTAAGTCGGCATTGTGCCTTTTGTATTTAATTCCCGTGCAATTTCTGTGTTTCATCGTCAATAAGAAGGTCAGAGGGATACAGTAATCCTGAAGTGAAGCATCGGAATCTGTAACTAGCATCACAGGAATGGTTCAAAACATAGACAGTAAGAAGAGTCAGTTTTCTTGTACTTAAGTCGGCATTGTGCCTTTTGTATTTAATTCCGATGTAATTTCTGTGTTTCATCGTCAATAAGAAGGTCCGAGGGATACAGTAAACCTTAAGTGAAGCATCGGAATCTATAACTAGTGCTACAGGAATGGTTCAAAACATAGAGAGTAAGAAGAGTCAGTCTTTTTGTACTTAAGTCGGCATTGTGCCTTTTGTATCTAATTCCGATGCAATTTCTGTGTTTCATCGTCAATACGAAGGTCAGAGGGATACAGTAAACCTGAAGTGAAGCATCGGAATCTATAACTAGTGTCACAGGAATGGTTCAAACATAGACAGTATTAAGAGTCAGTTTTCTTGTACTTAAGTCGGCATTGTGCCTTTTGTATTTTATTACGATGCAATTTCTGTGTTTCATCGTCAATAAGAAGGTCAGAGGGATACAGTAAACCTGAAGTGAAGCATCGTAATCTATAACTACTGTCACAGGAATGGTTCAAAAGCATAGACATTAAGAAGAGTCAGTCTTTTTGTACTTAAGTCTGCTTTGTGTCTTTTGTATTTAATTCCGATGCAATTTCTGTGTTTCATCGTCAATACGAATGTCAGAGGGATACAGTAAACCTGAAATGAAACAACTGAATCTACAACTAGCGTCAAAGGAATGGCTCAAAACGTAGACAGTAAGAGGAGTCAGTCTTCATGTATTTAAGTCGGCATTGTGCCTTTTGTATTTAATTCCTGAAGCAATTTACGTGTTTCATCGTCAATAAGAAGGTCAGAGGGATACAGTAAACCTGAAGTGAAGCATCGGAATCTATAACTAGTGTCACAGGAGTGGTTCAAAACATAGACAGCAAGAAGAACCACTTTTCTTGTACTTAAGTCGGCATTGTGCCTTTTGTATTTAATTCCGGTGCAATTTCTGTGTTTCATCGTCAATAAGAAGGTCACAGAGATACAGTAAACCTGAAGTGAAGCATCGGAATCAATAACTAGTGTCACAGGAATGGTTCAAAACATAAACAGTAAAAAGAGTCAGTTTTCTTGTTCTTATGTCGGCATTGTGCCTTTTGTATTTAGTTCCGATGCAATTTCTGTGTTTCATCGTCAATAAGAAGGTCAGAGGGATACAGTAAACCTGAAGTGAAGCATCGGAATCTATAACTAGTGTCACAGGAATGGTTCAAAACATAGACAGTAAGAAGAGTCAATTTTCCTGTACTTTAGTCGGCATTGTGCCTTTTGTATGTAATTCCGATGCAATTTCTGTGTTTCATCGTCAATTAGAAGGTCAGAGGGATACAGTAAACCTGAAGTGAAGCATCGGAATCTGTAACTAGTGTCACAGGAATGGTTCAAAACATAGACAGAAAGAAGAGTCAATTTTCTTGTACTTAAGTCGGCATTGTGCCTTCTCTATTAAATTCCGATGCAATTTCTGTGTTTCGGCGTCGTTAATAAGGTCCAAGGGATACAGTAAACCTGAAGTGAAGCATCGGTATATAAAACCGGTCTCAGAGGAAAGGTTCAAAACATAGACAGTAAGAAGAGCCAGTCTTCTTGTACATGAGTCGACATTGTGCCTTTTGTATTTAATTCCGATGCAATATCAGTGTATCATCGTCAATAAGAAGGTCAGCTGGATACAGTAAACCTGAAGCGAAGCATCGGAATCTATAACTAGTGTCACAGGAATGGTTCAAAATTAGACAGGTAGTATAGCCAGTCTTCTTGTACTTGAGTCGGAATTGTGCCTTTTGTATTTAATTCCGATGCAATTTCTGTGATTCAGCGTCAATGAGAAGGTCCAAGGAATACAGTAAACCTGAAGTGTAGCATCGGAATCTATAATAGTCTCACAGGAATGGTTCAAAACATAGACAGTAAGAAGAGACAGTCTTCTTGTACTTAAGTCGGCATTATGCCTTTTGTATTTAATTAAGATGGAGTTTCTGTGCTTCATCGTCATTAATAAAGTCAGAGGGATACAGTATACCTGAAGTGAAGCATCGGAATCTATAACTAGTGTCACAAGAATTGTTCAAAACATAGACAGTAATAAGAGTCAGTCTTCTTGTACTTAAGGCGGCATTGTGCTATTTGTATATAATTCAGATGCAATTTCTGTGTTTCATCGTCAATAAGAAGGTCAGAGGGATACAGTAAACCTGAAGTGAAGCAACGGAATCAATAACTAGTGTCACAGGAAAGGTTCAAAACATAGATATTAAGAAGAGTCTGCTTTCTTGTACTTAAGTCGTCATTGTGCCTTTTCTATTTAATTCCGATGCAATTTCTGTGTTTCGTCGTCACTAACAAGGTCCAAGTGATACAGTTAACCTGAAGTGAAGCATCGGAATCTAAAACCGGTCTCACAGGAAAGTTTCAAAACATAGACAGTAAGAAGAGCCAATCTTCTTGTACTTGAGTCGGCATTGTGCCTTTGTATTTAATTCCGATGCAATTTCTGTGTTTCCTCGTCAGTACGACGGTCAGAGTGATACAGTAAACCTGAAGTGAAGCATCAGAATCTATAATAGTGTCACAGGAATGGTTCAAAACATAGACAGTAAGAAGAGTTAGTCTTCTTGTACTTAAGTCGGCGTTGTGCCTTTTGTATTCAATTAAGATGCAATTTCGGTGTTTCATCGTCAATAATAAAGTCAGAGGGATACAGTATACCTGAGGTGAAGCATCGGAATCTATAACTAGTGTCACAGGA
Source organism: Schistocerca piceifrons (assembly GCF_021461385.2). Classification (NCBI taxonomy): domain Eukaryota; kingdom Metazoa; phylum Arthropoda; class Insecta; order Orthoptera; family Acrididae; genus Schistocerca; species Schistocerca piceifrons. Next base: position 106,629 of record NW_025728057.1, read on the forward strand.
ATGGTTCAAAACATAGATAGTAATAAGAGTCAGTCTTCTTGTACTTAAGTCGGCATTGTGCCATTTGTATATAATTCCGATGCAATTTCTGTGTTTCATCGTCAATAAGAAGGTCAGAGGGATACAGTAAACCTAAAGTGAAGCAACGGAAACTATAACTAGTGTCACACGAATGGCTCAAAAAATAGACTGAAAGAAGAGTCAGTGTTCTTGTTCTGAAGTCGGCATTGTGCCATTTGTATTTAATTAAGATGCAATTTCTGTGTTTCATCGTCAATAATAAAGGTCAGAGGGATACAGTATACCTGAAGTGAAGCATCGGAATCTATAACTAGTGTCACAGGAATGGTTCAAATCATAGACAGTAAGAAGAGTCAGTCTTCTTGTACTTAAGTCGGCATTGTGCCTTTAGTATTTAATTCCGATGCAATTTCTGTGTGTCATCGTCAATACGAAGGTCAGAGGAATACAGTAAACCAGAAGTGAAGCATCGGGATCCATAACTAGTGTCACAGGAATGGTTCAAAACATAGACAGTAGGAAGAGTCAGTCCTCTTGTACTTAAGTCGGCATGCCTTTTGTATTTAATTCCGAAGCAATATCTGTGTTTCTCCGTCAATAAGAAGGTCAGAGGGATACAGTAAACCTGAAGTGAAGCTTCGGAATCTATAACTAGTGTCACAAAGTGGTTCAAATCGTAGACAGTAAGAAGAGCCAATCTTCTTGTACTTGAGTCGGCATTGTGCCTTTTGTATTTAATTCCGATGCAATTTCTGTGTTTCATCGTCAATAAGAAGTTCAGAGGGATACAGTAAACCTGAAGTGAAGCATCAGAATCTATAACTAGTGTCACAGGAATTGTTCAAAACATAGACAGTATGAAGAGTCAGTCTTCTTGTACTTAAGTCGGCATTGTGCCATTTGTATTTAATTCCGATGCAATTTACGTGTTTTATCGTCAATAAGAAGGTCACAGGGATATAGTAAACCTGAAGTGATGCATCGGAATCCATAACTAGTGTCATAAGAATGGTTCAAAACATAACCAGTAAGAGGAGTCAGTTTTCTTGTACTTAAGTCGGCATTGTGCCTTTTGTATTTAATTAAGTTGCAATTTCTGTGTTTCATCGTCAATAATAAGGTCAGAGGGATACAGTATACCTGAAGTGAAGCATCGGAATCTATAACTAGCGTCACAGGAATGGTTCAAAACATAGACAGTAATAAGAGTCAGTCTTCTTGTAACAAGTCGGCATTGTGCCTTTTGTATATAATTCCGATGCAATTTCTGTGTTTCATCGTCAATAAGAAGGTCAGAGGGATACAGTAAACCTGAAGTGAAGCAACGGAATTTATAACTAGTGTCACAGGAATGGTTCAAAAAATAGACAGTAAGAAGAGTCAGTGTTCTTGTTCTGAAGTCGGCTTTGTGCCATTTGTATTTAATTAAGATGCAATTTCTGTGTTTCATCGTCAATAATAAGGTCAGAGGGATACAGTATACCTGAAGTGAAGCATCGGAATCTATAACTACTGTCACAGGAACGGTTCAAATCATAGGCAGTAAGAAGAGTCAGTCTTCTTGTACTTAAGTCGGCATTGTGCCTTTTGTATGTAATTCCGATGCAATTTCTGTGTTTCATCGTCAATACGAAGGTCAGAGGGATACAGTAAACCAGAAGTGAAGCATCGAAATCTATTACTAGTGTCACAGGAATGGTTCCAAACATAGACAGTATGAAGAGTCTGTCTTCTTGTACTTAAGTCAGCATTGTGCCTTTTGTATTTAATTCCGATGCAATTTACGTGTTTCATCGTCAATGAGAGGGTCAGAGGGATACAGTAAACCAGAAGTGAAGCATCGGAATCTATAAGTAGTGTCACAGGAATGGTTCAAATCATAGACAGTGAGAAGGTTCAGTCTGTTTGTACTTAAGTCGGCATTGTGCCTTTTGTATTTAATTCCGATGCAATTTCTGTGTTTCATCGTCAATACGAAGGTCAGAGGGATACAGTTAACCTGAAGTGAAGCATCGGAATCTATAACTAGTGTCACAGGAATGGTTCAAAGCATAGACAGTAATAAGAGTCAGTCTTCTTGTACTTAAGTCGGCGTTGTGCCTTTTGTATTTAATTAAGATGTAATTTCTGTGTTTCATCGTCCATAATAAGGTCAGAGGGATACAGTATACCTGAAGTGAAGCATCGGAATCTATAACTAGTGTCACAGGAATGGTTCAAAGCATAGACAGTAATAAGAGTCAGTCTTCTTGTACTTAAGTCGGGGTGCCTTTTGTATTTAATTAAGATGTAATTTCTGTGTTTCATCGTCCATAATAAGGTCAGAGGGATACAGTATACCTGAAGTGAAGCATCGGAATCTATAACTAGTGTCACAGGAATGGTTCAAAACATAGACAGTAATAAGAGTCAGTCTTCTTGTACTTAAGTCGGCATTGTGCCTTTTGTATATAATTCCGATGCAATATCTGTGTTTCATCGTCTATAAGAGGCTCAGAGGGATACAGTAAACCTGAAGTGAAGCTTCGGAATCTATAACTAGTGTCACAGGAATGGTTCAAAACATAGACAGTAAGAAGAGTTAATTTTCTTGTACTTAAGTCGGCGTTGTGCCTTTCGTATTTAATTCCGAAGCAATTTCTGTGTTTCATCGTCAATACGAAGGTCAGAGGGATACAGTTAACCTGAAGTGAAGCATCGGAATCTATAACTAGTGTCACAGGAATGATTCAAAACATAGACAGTAAGAAGAGTCAGTCCTCTTGTACTTAAGTCGGCATTGTGCCTTTTGTATTTAATTCCGAAGCAATATCTGTGTTTCTTCGTCAATAAGAAGGTCAGGGGGATACAGTAAACCTGAAGTGAAGCATCGGAATCTATAACTAGTGTCACAGAAATAGTTCAAAACATACACAGTAAGAAGAGAAAGTCTTCTTGTACTTGAGTCGGCATTGTGCCTTTTGTATTTAATTCCGATGCAATTTCCGTGTCTCATCGTCAACAAGAAGGTCAGAGGGATACAGTAAACCTGAAGTGAAGCATCGGAATCTATAACTAGTGTCACAGCAATTGTTCAAAACATAGACAGTATTAAGAGTCAGTCTTCTTGTACTTAAGTCGGCATTGTGCCTTTTGTATTTAATTCCGATGCAATTTACGTGTTTCACCGTTAATAATAAGGTCAGAGGGATACAGTATACCTGAAGTGAAGCATCGGAATCTATAACTAGTGTCACAGGAATGGTTCAAAACTTAGACAGTAATAAGAGTCAGTCTTCTTGTACTTAAGTCGGCGTTGTGCCTTTTGTATTTAATGAAGATGTAATTTCTGTGTTTCATCGTCCATAATAAGGTCAGAGGGATACAGTATACCTGAAGTGAAGCATCGGAATCTATAACTAGTGTCACAGGAATGGTTCAAAACATAGACAGTAATAAGAGTCAGTCTTCTTGTACTTAAGTCGGCATTGTGCCTTTTGTATATAATTCCGATGCAATATCTGTGTTTCATCGTCTATAAGAAGCTCAGAGGGATACAGTAAACCTGAAGTGAAGCTTCGGAATCTATAACTAGTGTCACAGGAATGGTTCAAAACATAGACAGTAAGAAGAGTTAATTTTCTTGTACTTAAGTCGGCGTTGTGCCTTTCGTATTTAATTCCGAAGCAATTTCTGTGTTTCATCGTCAATACGAAGGTCAGAGGGATACAGTTAACCTGAAGTGAAGCATCGGAATCTATAACTAGTGTCACAGGAATGATTCAAAACATAGACAGTAAGAAGAGTCAGTCCTCTTGTACTTAAGTCGGCTTTGTGCCTTTTGTATTTAATTCCGAAGCAATATCTGTGTTTCTTCGTCAATAAGAGGGTCAGGGGGATACAGTAAACCTGAAGTGAAGCATCGGAATCTATAACTAGTGTCACAGAAATAGTTCAAAACATACACAGTTAGAAGAGCCAGTCTTCTTGTACTTGAGTCGGCATTGTGCCTTTTGTATTTAATTCCGATGCAATTTCTGTGTCTCATCGTCAACAAGAAGGTCAGAGGGATACAGTAAACCTGAAGTGAAGCATCGGAATCTATAACTAGTGTCACAGCAATTGTTCAAATTATAGACAGTATTAAGAGTCAGTCTTCTTGTACTTAAGTCGGCATTGTGCCTTTTGTATTTAATTCCGATGCAATTTACGTGTTTCACCGTTAATAATAAGGTCAGAGGGATACAGTATACCTGAAGTGAAGCATCGGAATCTATAACTAGTGTCACAGGAATGGTTCAAAACATAGACAGTAATAAGAGTCAGTCTTCTTGTACTTAAGTAGGCATTGTGCCTTTTGTATTTAATTAAGATGCAATTTCTGTGTTTCATCGTCAATAATAAGGTCAGAGGGATACAGTATACCTGAAGTGAAGCATCGGAATCTATAACTAGTGTCACAGGAATGGTTCAAAACATAGACAGTAATAAGAGTCAGTCTTCTTGTACTTAAGTCGGCATTGTGCCTTTTGTATATAATTCCGATGCAATATCTGTGTTTCATCGTCAATACGAAGGTCAGAGGGATACAGTAAACCAGAAGTGAAGCATCGGGATCTATTACTAGTGTCACAGGAATGGTTCCAAACATAGACAGTATGAAGAGTCTGTCTTCTTGTACTTAAGTCAGCATTGTGCCTTTTGTATTTAATTCCGATGCAATTTACGTGTTTCATCGTCAATAAGAATGTCAGAGGGATACAGTAAACCAGAAGTGAAGCATCGGAATCTATAAGTAGTGTCACAGGAATGGTTCAAAACATAGACAGTGAGAAGAGTCAGTCTATTTGTACTTAAGTCGGCATTGTGCCTTTTGTATTTAATTCCGATGCAATTTCTGTGTTTCATCGTCAATACGAAGGTCAGAGGGATACAGTTAACCTCAAGTGAAGCATCGGAATCTATAACTAGTGTCACAGGAATGGTTGAAAACATAGACAGTAGGACGAGTCAGTCCTCTTGTACTTAAGTCGGCATTGTGCCTTTTGTATTTAATTCCGAAGCAATATCTGTGTTTCTTCGTCAATAAGAAGGTCAGGGGGATACAGTAAACCTGAAGTGAAGCATCGGAATCTATAACTAGTGTCACAGAAATGGTTCAAAACATAGACAGTAAGAAGAGCCAGTCTTCTTGTACTTGAGTCGGCATTGTGCCTTTTGTATTTAATTCCGAAGCAATTTCTGTGTTTCATCGTCAACAAGAAGGTCAGAGGGATACAGTAAAACTGAAGTGAAGCATCGGAATCTATAACTAGTGTCACAGAAATTGTTCAAAGCATAGACAGTATTAAGAGTCAGTCTTCTTGTACTTAAGTCGGCATTGTGCCTTTTGTATTTAATTCCGATGCAATTTACGTGTTTCACCGTTAATAATAATGTCAGAGGGATACAGTATACCTGAAGTGAAGCATCGGAATCTATAACTAGTGTCACAGGAATGGTTCAAAACATAGACAGTAATAAGAGTCAGTCTTCTTGTACTTAAGTCGGCATTGTGCCTTTTGTATTTAATTAAGATGCAATTTCTGTGTTTCATCGTCAATAATAAGGTCAGAGGGATAGAGTATACCTGAAGTGAAGCATCGGAATCTATAACTAGTGTCACAGGAATCGTTCAAAACATAGAGAGTAATAAGAGTCAGTCTTCTTGTACTTAAGTCGGCATTGTGCCTTTTGTATATAATTCCGATGCAATATCTGTGTTTCATCGTCTATAAGAAGCTCAGAGGGATACAGTAAACCTGAAGTGAAGCTTCGGAATCTATAACTAGTGTCACAGGAATGGTTCAAAACATAGACAGTAAGAAGATTTAATTTTCTTGTACTTAAGTCGGCGTTGTGCCTTTTGTATTTAATTCCGAAGCAATTTCTGTGTTTCATCGTCAATACGAAGGTCAGAGGGATACAGTTAACCTGAAGTGAAGCATCGGAATCTATAACTAGTGTCACAGGAATGGTTCAAAACATAGACAGTAAGAAGAGTCAGTCCTCTTGTACTTAAGTCGGCATTGTGCCTTTTGTATTTAATTCCGAAGCAATATCTGTGTTTCTTCGTCAATAAGAAGGTCAGGGGGATACAGTAAACGTGAAGTGAAGCATCGGAATCTATAACTAGTGTCACAGAAATGGTTCAAAACATACACAGTAAGAAGAGCCAGTCTTCTTGTACTTCAGTCGGCATTGTGCCTTTTGTATTTAAATCCGATGCAATTTCTGTGTTTCATCGTCAATAAGAAGTTCAGAGGGATACAGTAAACCTGAAGTGAAGCATCAGAATCTATAACTAGTGTCACAGGAATTGTTCAAAGCATAGACAGTATGAAGAGTCAGTCTTCTTGTACTTAAGTCGGCATTGTGCCATTTGTATTTAATTCCGATGCAATTTACGTGTTTTATCGTCAATAAGAAGGTCACAGGGATATAGTAAACCTGAAGTGAAGCATCGGAATCTATAACTAGTGTCACAGGAATGGTTCAAAACATAACCAGTAAGAAGAGTCAGTTTTCTTGTACTTAAGTCGGCATTGTGCCTTTTGTATTTATTTAAGTTGCAATTTCTGTGTTTCATCGTCAATAATAAGGTCAGAGGGATACAGTATACCTGAAGTGAAGCATCGGAATCTATTACTAGCGTCACAGGAATGGTTCAAAACATAGACAGTAATAAGAGTTAGTCTTCTTGTAACAAGTCGGCATTGTTCCTTTTGTATATAATTCCGATGCAATTTCTGTGTTTCATCGTCAATAAGAAGGTCAGAGGGATACAGTAAACCTGAAGTGAAGCAACGGAATTTATAACTAGTGTCACAGGAATGGTTCAAAAAATAGACAGTAAGAAGAGTCAGTGTTCTTGTTCTGAAGTCGGCTTTGTGCCATTTGTATTTAATTAAGATGCAATTTCTGTGTTTCATCGTCAATAATAAGGTCAGAGGGATACAGTATACCTGAAGTGAAGCATCGGAATCTATAACTACTGCCACAGGGACGGTTCAAATCATAGGCAGTAAAAAGAGTCAGTCTTCTTGTACTTATGTCGGCATTGGGCATTTGTATGTAATTCCGATGCAATTTCTGTGTTTCATCGTCAATACGAAGGTCAGAGGGATACAGTAAACCAGAAGTGAAGCATCGGGATCTATTACTAGTGTCACAGGAATGGTTCCAAACATAGACAGTATGAAGAGTCTGTCTTCTTGTACTTAAGTCAGCATTGTGCCTTTTGTATTTAATTCCGATGCAATTTACGTGTTTCATCGTCAATAAGAGGCTCAGAGGGATACAGTAAACCAGAAGTGAAGCATCGGAATCTATAAGTAGTGTCACAGGAATGGTTCAAATCATAGACAGTGAGAAGGGTCAGTCTGTTTGTACTTAAGTCGGCATTGTGCCTTTTGTATTTAATTCCGATGCAATTTCTGTGTTTCATCGTCAACACGAAGGTCAGAGGGATACAGTTAACCTGAAGTGAAGCATCGGAATCTATAACTAGTGTCACAGGAATGGTTGAAAACATAGACATTAGGACGAGTCAGTCCTCTTGTACTTAAGTCGGCATTGTGCCTTTTGTATTTAATTAAGATGCAATTTCTGTGTTTCATCGTCAATACTAAGGTCAGAGGGATACAGTATACCTGAAGTGAAGCATCGGAATCTATAACTAGTGTCACAGGAGTGGTTCAAAACATAGACAGTAATAAGAGTCAGTCTTCTTGTACTTAAGTCGGCATTGTGCCTTTTGTATATAATTCCGATGCAATATCTGTGTTTCATCGTCAATACGAAGGTCAGAGGGATACAGTAAACCAGAAGTGAAGCATCGGGATCTATTACTAGTGTCACAGGAATGGTTCCTAACATAGACAGTATGAAGAGTCTGTCTTCTTGTACTTAAGTCAGCATTGTGCCTTTTGTATTTAATTCCGATGCAATTCACGTGTTTCATCGTCAATAAGAATGTCAGAGGGATACAGTAAACCGAAGTGAAGCATCGGAATCTATAAGTAGTGTCACAGGAATGGTTCAAAACATAGACAGTGAGAAGAGTCAGTCTATTTGTACTTAAGACGGCATTGTGCCTTTTGCATTTAATTCCGATGCAATTTCTGTGTTTCATCGTCAATACGAAGGTCAGAGGGATACAGTTAACCTGAAGTGAAGCATCGGAATCTATAACTAGTGTCACAGGAATGGTTGAAAACATAGACAGTAGGACGAGTCAGTCCTCTTGTACTTAAGTCGGCATTGTACCTTTTGTATTTAATTCCGAAGCAATATCTGTGTTTCTTCGTCAATAAGAAGGTCAGGGGGATACAGTAAACCTGAAGTGAAGCATCGGAATCTATAACTAGTGTCACAGAAATGGTTCAAAACATAGACAGTAAGAAGAGCCAGTCTTCTTGTACTTGAGTCGGCATTGTGCCTTTTGTATTTAATTCCGATGCAATTTCTGTGTTTCATCGTCAACAAGAAGGTCAGAGGGATACAGTAAACCTGAAGTGAAGCATCGGAATGTATAACTAGTGTCACAGCAATTGTTCAAAGCATAGACAGTATTAAGAGTCAGTCTTCTTGTACTTAAGTCGGCATTGTGCCTTTTGTATTTAATTCCGATGCAATTTACGTGTTTCACCGTTAATAATAAGGTCAGAGGGATACAGTATACCTGAAGTGAAGCATCGGAATCTATAACTAGTGTCACAGGAATGGTGCAAAACATAGACAGTAATAAGAGTCAGTCTTCTTGTACTTAAGTCGGCATTGTGCCTTTTGTATTTAATTAAGATGCAATTTCTGTGTTTCATCGTCAATAATAAGGTCAGAGGGATACAGTATACCTGAAGTGAAGCATCGGAATCTATAACTAGTGTCACAGGAATGGTTCAAACATAGACAGTAATAAGAGTCAGTCTTCTTGTACTTAAGTCGGCATTGTGCCTTTTGTATATAACGCCGATGCAATATCTGTGTTTCATCGTCTATAAGAAGCTCAGAGGGATACAGTAAACCTGAAGTGAAGCTTCGGAATCTATAACTAGTGTCACAGGAATGGTTCAAAACATAGACAGTAAGAAGATTTAATTTTCTTGTACTTATGTCGGCGTTGTGCTTTTGGATTTAATTCCGAAGTAATTTCTGTGTTTCATCGTCAATACGAAGGTCAGAGGGATATAGTTAACCTGAAGTGAAGCATCGGAATCTATAACTAGTGTAACAGGAATGGTTCAAAACATAGACAGTAAGAAGAGTCAGTCCTCTTGTACTTAAGTCGGCATTGTGCCTTTTGTATTTAATTCCGAAGCAAAATCTGTGTTTCCTAGTCAATAAGAAGGTCAGGGGGATACAGTAAACCTGAAGTGAAGCATCGGAATCTATAACTAGTGTCACAGAAATGGTTCAAAACATACACAGTAATAAGAGCCAGTCTTCTTGTACTTGAGTCGGCATTGTGCCTTTTGTATTTAATTCCGATGCAATTTCTGTGTTTCATCGTCAACACGAAGGTCAGAGGGATACAGTAAACCTGAAGCATCGGAATCTATAACTAGTGTCACAGCAATTGTTCAAAACATAGACAGTATTAAGAGTCAGTCTTCTTGTACTTAAGTCGGCATTGTGCCTTTTGTATTTAATTCCGATGCAATTTACGTGTTTCACTGTTAATAATAAGGTCAGAGGGATACAGTATACCTGAAGTGAAGCATCGGAATCTATAACTAGTGTCACAGGAATGGTTCAAAACATAGACACTAATAAGAGTCAGTCTTCTTGTACTTAAGTCGGCATTGTGCCTTTTGTATTTAATTAAGATGCAATTTCTGTGTTTCATCGTCAATAATAAGGTCAGAGGGATACAGTATACCTGAAGTGAAGCATCGGAATCTATAACTAGTGTCACAGGAATGGTTCACGACATAGACAGTAATAAGAGTCAGTCTTCTTGTACTTAAGTCGGCATTGTGCCTTTTGTATATAATTCCGATGCAATATCTGTGTTTCATCGTCTATAAGAAGCTCAGAGGGATACAGTAAACCTGAAGTGAAGCTTCGGAATCTATAACTAGTGTCACAGGAATGGTTCAAAACTTAGACAGTGAGAAGAGTCAGTCTTTTTGTACTTAAGTCGGCATTGTGCCTTTTGTATTTAATTCTGATGCAATTTCTGTGTTTCATCGTCAATACGAAGGTCAGAGGGATACAGTAAACCAGAAGTGAAGCATCGGAATCTATAACTAGTGTCACAGGAATGGTTCAAAACATAGACAGTAGGAATAGGCAGTCTCCTTCTACTTAAGTCGGCATTGTACCTTTTGTGTTTCATTCCGATGCAATTTACGTGTTTGATCGTCAATGAGAAGGTCAGAGGGATGCAGTAAATCTAAAGTGAAGCATCGGAATCTATAACTAGTGTCACAGGAATGGTGCAAAACATAGACAGTAGGAAGAGTCAGTTTTCTTGTACTTAAGTCGGCATTGTGTGTTTTGTATTTGATTCCGATGCAATTTCTGTGTTTCATCGTCAATAAGAAGGTCACAGGGATATAGTAAACCTGAAGTGAAGCATCGGAATCTATAACTAGTTTCACAGGAATAGTTCAAAACATAACCAGTAACAAGAGTCAGTTTTCTTGTACTTAGGTCGGCATTGTGCCTTTTGTATTTCTTTCCGATGCAATTTCTGTGTTTCATTGTCAATAAGAAGGTCAGGGGGATACAGTAAACCTGAAGTGAAGCTTCGGAATCTATAACTAGTGTCACAGGAATGGTTCAAAACATAGACAGTAAGAAGAGTTAATTTTCTTGTACTTAAGTCGGCGTTGTGCCTTTTGTATTTAATTCCGAAGCAATTTCTGTGTTTCATCGTCAATACGAAGGTCAGAGGGATACAGTTAACCTGAAGTGAAGCATCGGAATCTATAACTAGTGTCACAGGAATGGTTCAAAACATAGACAGTAAGAAGAGTCAGTCCTCTTGTACTTAAGTCGGCATTGTGCCTTTTGTATTTAATTCCGAAGCAATATCTGTGTTTCTTCGTCAATAAGAGGGTCAGGGGGATACAGTAAACCTGAAGTGAAGCATCGGAATCTATAACTAGTGTCACAGAAATAGTTCAAAACATACACAGTTAGAAGAGCCAGTCTTCTTGTACTTGAGTCGGCATTGTGCCTTTTGTATTTAATTCCGATGCAATTTCTGTGTCTCATCGTCAACAAGAAGGTCAGAGGGATACAGTAAACCTGAAGTGAAGCATCGGAATCTATAACTAGTGTCACAGCAATTGTTCAAATTATAGACAGTATTAAGAGTCAGTCTTCTTGTACTTAAGTCGGCATTGTGCCTTTTGTATTTAATTCCGATGCAATTTACGTGTTTCACCGTTAATAATAAGGTCAGAGGGATACAGTATACCTGAAGTGAAGCATCGGAATCTATAACTAGTGTCACAGGAATGGTTCAAAACATAGACAGTAATAAGAGTCAGTCTTCTTGTACTTAAGTAGGCATTGTGCCTTTTGTATTTAATTAAGATGCAATTTCTGTGTTTCATCGTCAATAATAAGGTCAGAGGGATACAGTATACCTGAAGTGAAGCATCGGAATCTATAACTAGTGTCACAGGAATGGTTCAAAACATAGACAGTAATAAGAGTCAGTCTTCTTGTACTTAAGTCGGCATTGTGCCTTTTGTATATAATTCCGATGCAATATCTGTGTTTCATCGTCAATACGAATGTCAGAGGGATACAGTAAACCAGAAGTGAAGCATCGGGATCTATTACTAGTGTCACAGGAATGGTTCCAAACATAGACAGTATGAAGAGTCTGTCTTCTTGTACTTAAGTCAGCATTGTGCCTTTTGTATTTAATTCCGATGCAATTTACGTGTTTCATCGTCAGTAAGAATGTCAGAGGGATACAGTAAACCAGAAGTGAAGCATCGGAATCTATAAGTAGTGTCACAGGAATGGTTCAAAACATAGACAGTGAGAAGAGTCAGTCTATTTGTACTTAAGTCGGCATTGTGCCTTTTGTATTTAATTCCGATGCAATTTCTGTGTTTCATCGTCAATACGAAGGTCAGAGGGATACAGTTAACCTCAAGTGAAGCATCGGAATCTATAACTAGTGTCACAGGAATGGTTGAAAACATAGACAGTAGGACGAGTCAGTCCTCTTGTACTTAAGTCGGCATTGTGCCTTTTGTATTTAATTCCGAAGCAATATCTGTGTTTCTTCGTCAATAAGAAGGTCAGGGGGATACAGTAAACCTGAAGTGAAGCATCGGAATCTATAACTAGTGTCACAGAAATGGTTCAAAACATAGACAGTAAGAAGAGCCAGTCTTCTTGTACTTGAGTCGGCATTGTGCCTTTTGTATTTAATTCCGAAGCAATTTCTGTGTTTCATCGTCAACAAGAAGGTCAGAGGGATACAGTAAACCTGAAGTGAAGCATCGGAATCTATAACTAGTGTCACAGCAATTGTTCAAAGCATAGACAGTATTAAGAGTCAGTCTTCTTGTACTTAAGTCGGCATTGTGCCTTTTGTATTTAATTCCGATGCAATTTACGTGTTTCACCGTTAATAATAATGTCAGAGGGATACAGTATACCTGAAGTGAAGCATCGGAATCTATAACTAGTGTCACAGGAATGGTTCAAAACATAGACAGTAATAAGAGTCAGTCTTCTTGTACTTAAGTCGGCATTGTGCCTTTTGTATTTAATTAAGATGCAATTTCTGTGTTTCATCGTCAATAATAAGGTCAGAGGGATAGAGTATACCTGAAGTGAAGCATCGGAATCTATAACTAGTGTCACAGGAATCGTTCAAAGCATAGAGAGTAATAAGAGTCAGTCTTCTTGTACTTAAGTCGGCATTGTGCCTTTTGTATATAATTCCGATGCAATATCTGTGTTTCATCGTCTATAAGAAGCTCAGAGGGATACAGTAAACCTGAAGTGAAGCTTCGGAATCTATAACTAGTGTCACAGGAATGGTTCAAAACATAGACAGTAAGAAGATTTAATTTTCTTGTACTTAAGTCGGCGTTGTGCCTTTTGTATTTAATTCCGAAGCAATTTCTGTGTTTCATCGTCAATACGAAGGTCAGAGGGATACAGTTAACCTGAAGTGAAGCATCGGAATCTATAACTAGTGTCACAGGAATGGTTCAAAACATAGACAGTAAGAAGAGTCAGTCCTCTTGTACTTAAGTCGGCATTGTGCCTTTTGTATTTAATTCCGAAGCAATATCTGTGTTTCTTCGTCAATAAGAAGGTCAGGGGGATACAGTAAACCTGAAGTGAAGCATCGGAATCTATAACTAGTGTCACAGAAATGGTTCAAAACATACACAGTAAGAAGAGCCAGTCTTCTTGTACTTCAGTCGGCATTGTGCCTTTTGTATTTAAATCCGATGCAATTTCTGTGTTTCATCGTCAATAAGAAGTTCAGAGGGATACAGTAAACCTGAAGTGAAGCATCAGAATCTATAACTAGTGTCACAGGAATTGTTCAAAACATAGACAGTATGAAGAGTCAGTCTTCTTGTACTTAAGTCGGCATTGTGCCATTTGTATTTAATTCCGATGCAATTTACGTGTTTTATCGTCAATAAGAAGGTCACAGGGATATAGTAAACCTGAAGTGAAGCATCGGAATCTATAACTAGTGTCACAGGAATGGTTCAAAACATAACCAGTAAGAAGAGTCAGTTTTCTTGTACTTAAGTCGGCATTGTGCCTTTTGTATTTATTTAAGTTGCAATTTCTGTGTTTCATCGTCAATAATAAGGTCAGAGGGATACAGTATACCTGAAGTGAAGCATCGGAATCTATTACTAGCGTCACAGGAATGGTTCAAAACATAGACAGTAATAAGAGTTAGTCTTCTTGTAACAAGTCGGCATTGTTCCTTTTGTATATAATTCCGATGCAATTTCTGTGTTTCATCGTCAATAAGAAGGTCAGAGGGATACAGTAAACCTGAAGCGAAGCAACGGAATTTATAACTAGTGTCACAGGAATGGTTCAAAAAATAGACAGTAAGAAGAGTCAGTGTTCTTGTTCTGAAGTCGGCTTTGTGCCATTTGTATTTAATTAAGATGCAATTTCTGTGTTTCATCGTCAATAATAAGGTCAGAGGGATACAGTATACCTGAAGTGAAGCATCGGAATCTATAACTACTGCCACAGGGACGGTTCAAATCATAGGCAGTAAAAAGAGTCAGTCTTCTTGTACTTATGTCGGCATTGGGCCTTTTGTATGTAATTCCGATGCAATTTCTGTGTTTCATCGTCAATACGAAGGTCAGAGGGATACAGTAAACCAGAAGTGAAGCATCGGGATCTATTACTAGTGTCACAGGAATGGTTCCAAACATAGACAGTATGAAGAGTCTGTCTTCTTGTACTTAAGTCAGCATTGTGCCTTTTGTATTTAATTCCGATGCAATTTACGTGTTTCATCGTCAATAAGAGGCTCAGAGGGATACAGTAAACCAGAAGTGAAGCATCGGAATCTATAAGTAGTGTCACAGGAATGGTTCAAATCATAGACAGTGAGAAGGGTCAGTCTGTTTGTACTTAAGTCGGCATTGTGCCTTTTGTATTTAATTCCGATGCAATTTCTGTGTTTCATCGTCAACACGAAGGTCAGAGGGATACAGTTAACCTGAAGTGAAGCATCGGAATCTATAACTAGTGTCACAGGAATGGTTGAAAACATAGACATTAGGACGAGTCAGTCCTCTTGTACTTAAGTCGGCATTGTGCCTTTTGTATTTAATTAAGATGCAATTTCTGTGTTTCATCGTCAATACTAAGGTCAGAGGGATACAGTATACCTGAAGTGAAGCATCGGAATCTATAACTAGTGTCACAGGAGTGGTTCAAAACATAGACAGTAATAAGAGTCAGTCTTCTTGTACTTAAGTCGGCATTGTGCCTTTTGTATATAATTCCGATGCAATATCTGTGTTTCATCGTCAATACGAAGGTCAGAGGGATACAGTAAACCAGAAGTGAAGCATCGGGATCTATTACTAGTGTCACAGGAATGGTTCCTAACATAGACAGTATGAAGAGTCTGTCTTCTTGTACTTAAGTCAGCATTGTGCCTTTTGTATTTAATTCCGATGCAATTCACGTGTTTCATCGTCAATAAGAATGTCAGAGGGATACAGTAAACCGAAGTGAAGCATCGGAATCTATAAGTAGTGTCACAGGAATGGTTCAAAACATAGACAGTGAGAAGAGTCAGTCTATTTGTACTTAAGACGGCATTGTGCCTTTTGCATTTAATTCCGATGCAATTTCTGTGTTTCATCGTCAATACGAAGGTCAGAGGGATACAGTTAACCTGAAGTGAAGCATCGGAATCTATAACTAGTGTCACAGGAATGGTTGAAAACATAGACAGTAGGACGAGTCAGTCCTCTTGTACTTAAGTCGGCATTGTACCTTTTGTATTTAATTCCGAAGCAATATCTGTGTTTCTTCGTCAATAAGAAGGTCAGGGGGATACAGTAAACCTGAAGTGAAGCATCGGAATCTATAACTAGTGTCACAGAAATGGTTCAAAACATAGACAGTAAGAAGAGCCAGTCTTCTTGTACTTGAGTCGGCATTGTGCCTTTTGTATTTAATTCCGATGCAATTTCTGTGTTTCATCGTCAACAAGAAGGTCAGAGGGATACAGTAAACCTGAAGTGAAGCATCGGAATCTATAACTAGTGTCACAGCAATTGTTCAAAGCATAGACAGTATTAAGAGTCAGTCTTCTTGTACTTAAGTCGGCATTGTGCCTTTTGTATTTAATTCCGATGCAATTTACGTGTTTCACCGTTAATAATAAGGTCAGAGGGATACAGTATACCTGAAGTGAAGCATCGGAATCTATAAGTAGTGTCACAGAATGGTGCAAAACATAGACAGTAATAAGAGTCAGTCTTCTTGTACTTAAGTCGGCATTGTGCCTTTTGTATTTAATTAAGATGCAATTTCTGTGTTTCGTCGTCAATAATAAGGTCAGAGGGATACAGTATACCTGAAGTGAAGCATCGGAATCTATAACTAGTGTCACAGGAATGGTTCAAACATAGACAGTAATAAGAGTCAGTCTTCTTGTACTTAAGTCGGCATTGTGCCTTTTGTATATAACGCCGATGCAATATCTGTGTTTCATCGTCTATAAGAAGCTCAGAGGGATACAGTAAACCTGAAGTGAAGCTTCGGAATCTATAACTAGTGTCACAGGAATGGTTCAAAACATAGACAGTAAGAAGATTTAATTTTCTTGTACTTATGTCGGCGTTGTGCTTTTGGATTTAATTCCGAAGTAATTTCTGTGTTTCATCGTCAATACGAAGGTCAGAGGGATATAGTTAACCTGAAGTGAAGCATCGGAATCTATAACTAGTGTAACAGGAATGGTTCAAAACATAGACAGTAAGAAGAGTCAGTCCTCTTGTACTTAAGTCGGCATTGTGCCTTTTGTATTTAATTCCGAAGCAAAATCTGTGTTTCCTAGTCAATAAGAAGGTCAGGGGGATACAGTAAACCTGAAGTGAAGCATCGGAATCTATAACTAGTGTCACAGAAATGGTTCAAAACATACACAGTAATAAGAGCCAGTCTTCTTGTACTTGAGTCGGCATTGTGCCTTTTGTATTTAATTCCGATGCAATTTCTGTGTTTCATCGTCAACACGAAGGTCAGAGGGATACAGTAAACCTGAAGCATCGGAATCTATAACTAGTGTCACAGCAATTGTTCAAAACATAGACAGTATTAAGAGTCAGTCTTCTTGTACTTAAGTCGGCATTGTGCCTTTTGTATTTAATTCCGATGCAATTTACGTGTTTCACCGTTAATAATAAGGTCAGAGGGATACAGTATACCTGAAGTGAAGCATCGGAATCTATAACTAGTGTCACAGGAATGGTTCAAAACATAGACACTAATAAGAGTCAGTCTTCTTGTACTTAAGTCGGCATTGTGCCTTTTGTATTTAATTAAGATGCAATTTCTGTGTTTCATCGTCAATAATAAGGTCAGAGGGATACAGTATACCTGAAGTGAAGCATCGGAATCTATAACTAGTGTCACAGGAATGGTTCACGACATAGACAGTAATAAGAGTCAGTCTTCTTGTACTTAAGTCGGCATTGTGCCTTTTGTATATAATTCCGATGCAATATCTGTGTTTCATCGTCTATAAGAAGCTCAGAGGGATACAGTAAACCTGAAGTGAAGCTTCGGAATCTATAACTAGTGTCACAGGAATGGTTCAAAACTTAGACAGTGAGAAGAGTCAGTCTTTTTGTACTTAAGTCGGCATTGTGCCTTTTGTATTTAATTCTGATGCAATTTCTGTGTTTCATCGTCAATACGAAGGTCAGAGGGATACAGTAAACCAGAAGTGAAGCATCGGAATCTATAACTAGTGTCACAGGAATGGTTCAAAACATAGACAGTAGGAATAGGCAGTCTCCTTCTACTTAAGTCGGCATTGTACCTTTTGTGTTTCATTCCGATGCAATTTACGTGTTTGATCGTCAATGAGAAGGTCAGAGGGATGCAGTAAATCTAAAGTGAAGCATCGGAATCTATAACTAGTGTCACAGGAATGGTGCAAAACATAGACAGTAGGAAGAGTCAGTTTTCTTGTACTTAAGTCGGCATTGTGTGTTTTGTATTTGATTCCGATGCAATTTCTGTGTTTCATCGTCAATAAGAAGGTCACAGGGATATAGTAAACCTGAAGTGAAGCATCGGAATCTATAACTAGTTTCACAGGAATAGTTCAAAACA
This sequence comes from Schistocerca piceifrons, assembly GCF_021461385.2. NCBI lineage: Eukaryota > Metazoa > Arthropoda > Insecta > Orthoptera > Acrididae > Schistocerca > Schistocerca piceifrons. Next base: position 124,503 of record NW_025728057.1, read on the forward strand.
TAACCAGTAACAAGAGTCAGTTTTCTTGTACTTAGGTCGGCATTGTGCCTTTTGTATTTCTTTCCGATGCAATTTCTGTGTTTCATTGTCAATAAGAAGGTCAGGGGGATACAGTAAACCTGAAGTGAAGCTTCGGAATCTATAACTAGTGTCACAGGAATGGTTCAAAACATAGACAGTAAGAAGAGTTAATTTTCTTGTACTTAAGTCGGCGTTGTGCCTTTTGTATTTAATTCCGAAGCAATCTCTGTGTTTCATCGTCAATACGAAGGTCAGAGGGATACAGTTAACCTGAAGTGAAGCATCGGAATCTATAACTAGTGTCACAGGAATGGTTCAAAACATAGACAGTAAGAAGAGTCAGTCCTCTTGTACTTAAGTCGGCATTGTGCCTTTTGTATTTAATTCCGAAGCAATATCTGTGTTTCTTCGTCAATAAGAAGGTCAGTGGGATACAGTAAACCTGAAGTGAAGCATCGGAATCTATAACTAGTGTCACAGAAATGGTTCAAAACATACACAGTAAGAAGAGCCAGTCTTCTTGTACTTGAGTCGGCATTGTGCCTTTTGTAATTAATTCCGATGCAATTTCTGTGTTTCATCGTCAACAAGAAGGTCAGAGGGATACAGTAAACCTGAAGTGAAGCATCGGAATCTATAACTAGTGTCACAGCAATTGTTCAAAGCATAGACAGTATTAAGAGTCAGTCTTCTTGTACTTAAGTCGGCATTGTGCCTTTTGTATTTAATTAAGATGCAATTTCTGTGTTTCATCGTCAATAATAAGGTCAGAGGGATACAGTATACCTGAAGTGAAGCATCGGAATCTATAACTAGTGTCACAGGAATGGTTCAAACATAGACAGTAATAAGAGTCAGTCTTCTTGTACTTAAGTCGGCATTGTGCCTTTTGTATATAACGCCGATGCAATATCTGTGTTTCATCGTCTATAAGAAGCTCAGAGGGATACAGTAAACCTGAAGTGAAGCTTCGGAATCTATAACTAGTGTCACAGGAATGGTTCAAAACATAGACAGTAAGAAGATTTAATTTTCTTTTACTTATGTCGGCGTTGTGCTTTTGGATTTAATTCCGAAGTAATTTCTGTGTTTCATCGTCAATACGAAGGTCAGAGGGATATAGTTAACCTGAAGTGAAGCATCGGAATCTATAACTAGTGTAACAGGAATGGTTCAAAACATAGACAGTAAGAAGAGTCAGTCCTCTTGTACTTAAGTCGGCATTGTGCCTTTTGTATTTAATTCCGAAGCAAAATCTGTGTTTCTTCGTCAATAAGAAGGTCAGGGGGATACAGTAAACCTGAAGTGAAGCATCGGAATCTATAACTAGTGTCACAGAAATGGTTCAAAACATACACAGTAATAAGAGCCAGTCTTCTTGTACTTGAGTCGGCATTGTGCCTTTTGTATTTAATTCCGATGCAATTTCTGTGTTTCATCGTCAACACGAAGGTCAGAGGGATACAGTAAACCTGAAGCATCGGAATCTATAACTAGTGTCACAGCAATTGTTCAAAACATAGACAGTATTAAGAGTCAGTCTTCTTGTACTTAAGTCGGCATTGTGCCTTTTGTATTTAATTCCGATGCAATTTACGTGTTTCACCGTTAATAATAAGGTCAGAGGGATACAGTATACCTGAAGTGAAGCATCGGAATCTATAACTAGTGTCACAGGAATGGTTCAAAACATAGACACTAATAAGAGTCAGTCTTCTTGTACTTAAGTCGGCATTGTGCCTTTTGTATTTAATTAAGATGCAATTTCTGTGTTTCATCGTCAATAATAAGGTCAGAGGGATACAGTATACCTGAAGTGAAGCATCGGAATCTATAACTAGTGTCACAGGAATGGTTCACGACATAGACAGTAATAAGAGTCAGTCTTCTTGTACTTAAGTCGGCATTGTGCCTTTTGTATATAATTCCGATGCAATATCTGTGTTTCATCGTCTATAAGAAGCTCAGAGGGATACAGTAAACCTGAAGTGAAGCTTCGGAATCTATAACTAGTGTCACAGGAATGGTTCAAAACTTAGACAGTGAGAAGAGTCAGTCTTTTTGTACTTAAGTCGGCATTGTGCCTTTTGTATTTAATTCTGATGCAATTTCTGTGTTTCATCGTCAATACGAAGGTCAGAGGGATACAGTAAACCAGAAGTGAAGCATCGGAATCTATAACTAGTGTCACAGGAATGGTTCAAAACATAGACAGTAGGAATAGGCAGTCTTCTTCTACTTAAGTCGGCATTGTACCTTTTGTGTTTCATTCCGATGCAATTTACGTGTTTGATCGTCAATGAGAAGGTCAGAGGGATGCAGTAAATCTAAAGTGAAGCATCGGAATCTATAACTAGTGTCACAGGAATGGTGCAAAACATAGACAGTAGGAAGAGTCAGTTTTCTTGTACTTAAGTCGGCATTGTGTGTTTTGTATTTGATTCCGATGCAATTTCTGTGTTTCATCGTCAATAAGAAGGTCACAGGGATATAGTAAACCTGAAGTGAAGCATCGGAATCTATAACTAGTTTCACAGGAATAGTTCAAAACATAACCAGTAACAAGAGTCAGTTTTCTTGTACTTAGGTCGGCATTGTGCCTTTTGTATTTCTTTCCGATGCAATTTCTGTGTTTCATTGTCAATAAGAAGGTCAGGGGGATACAGTAAACCTGAAGTGAAGCTTCGGAATCTATAACTAGTGTCACAGGAATGGTTCAAAACATAGACAGTAAGAAGAGTTAATTTTCTTGTACTTAAGTCGGCGTTGTGCCTTTTGTATTTAATTCCGAAGCAATTTCTGTGTTTCATCGTCAATACGAAGGTCAGAGGGATACAGTTAACCTGAAGTGAAGCATCGGAATCTATAACTAGTGTCACAGGAATGGTTCAAAACATAGACAGTAAGAAGAGTCAGTCCTCTTGTACTTAAGTCGGCATTGTGCCTTTTGTATTTAATTCCGAAGCAATATCTGTGTTTCTTCGTCAATAAGAAGGTCAGTGGGATACAGTAAACCTGAAGTGAAGCATCGGAAACTATAACTAGTGTCACAGAAATGGTTCAAAACATACACAGTAAGAAGAGCCAGTCTTCTTGTACTTGAGTCGGCATTGTGCCTTTTGTAATTAATTCCGATGCAATTTCTGTGTTTCATCGTCAACAAGAAGGTCAGAGGGATACAGTAAACCTGAAGTGAAGCATCGGAATCTATAACTAGTGTCACAGCAATTGTCCAAAACATAGACAGTATTAAGAGTCAGTCTTCTTGTACTTAAGTCGGCATTGTGCCTTTTGTATTTAATTCCGATGCAATTTACGTGTTTCACCGTTAATAATAAGGTCAGAGGGATACAGTATACCTGAAGTGAAGCATCGGAATCTATAACTAGTGTCACAGGAATGGTTCAAAACATAGACAGTAATAAGAGTCAGTCTTCTTGTACATAAGTCGGCATTGTGCCTTTTGTATTTAATTAAGATGCAATTTCTGTGTTTCATCGTCAATAATAAGGTCAGAGGGATACAGTATACCTGAAGTGAAGCATCGGAATCTATAACTAGTGTCACAGGAATGGTTCAAAGCATAGACAGTAATAAGAGTCAGTCTTCTTGTACTTAAGTCGGCATTGTGCCTTTTGTATATAATTCCGATGCAACATCTGTGTTTCATCGTCAATACGAAGGTCAGAGGGATACAGTAAACCAGAAGTGAAGCATCGGGATCTATTACTAGTGTCACAGGTATGGTTCCAAACATAGACAGTATGAAGAGTCTGTCTTCTTGTACTTAAGTCAGCATTGTGCCTTTTGTATTTAAATCCGATGCAATTTACGTGTTTCATCGACAATAATAAGGTCAGAGGGATACAGTAAACCAGAAGTGAAGCATGGGAATCTATAAGTAGTGTCACAGGAATGGTTCAAAACATAGACAGTGAGAAGGGTCAGTCTATTTGTACTTAAATCGGCATTGTGCCTTTTGTATTTAATTCCGATGCAATTTCTGTGTTTCATCGTCAATACGAATGTCAGAGGGATACAGTTAACCTGAAGTGAAGCATCGGAATCTATAACTAGTGTCACAGGAATGGTTCAAAACATAGACGGTAAGAAGAGCCAGTCATCTTTTACTTGAGTCGGCATTGTGCCTTTTGTATTTAATTCCGATACAATTTCTGTGTTTCATCGTCAACAAGAAGGTCAGAGGGATACATTAAACCTGAAGTGAAGCATCGGAATCTATAACTAGTGTCACAGCAATTGTTCAACACATAGACAGTATTAAGAGTCAGTCTTCTTGTACTTAAGTCGGCATTGTGCCTTTTGTATTTAATTCCGATGCAATTTACGTGTTTCACCGTTAATAATAAGGTCAGAGGGATACAGTATACCTGAAGTGAAGCATCGGAATCTATAACTAGTGTCACAGGAATGGTTCAAAACATAGACACTAATAAGAGTCAGTCTTCTTGTACTTAAGTCGGCATTGTGCCTTTTGTATTTAATTAAGATGCAATTTCTGTGTTTCATCGTCAATAATAAGGTCAGAGGGATACAGTATACCTGAAGTGAAGCATCGGAATCTATAACTAGTGTCGCAGGAATGGTTCAAAACATAGACAGTAATAAGAGTCAGTCTTCTTGTACTTAAGTCGGCATTGTGCCTTTTGTATATAATTCCGATGCAATATCTGTGTTTCATCGTCTATAAGAAGCTCAGAGGGATACAGTAAACCTGAAGTGAAGCTTCGGAATCTATAACTAGTGTCACAGGAATGGTTCAAAACATAGACAGTAAGAAGAGTCAATTTTCTTGTACTTAAGTCGGCGTTGTGCCTTTTGTATTTAATTCCGAAGCAATTTCTGTGTTTCATCGTCAATACGAAGGTCAGAGGGATACAGTTAACCTGAAGTGAAGCATCGGAATCTACAACTAGTGTCACAGGAATGGTTCAAAACATAGACAGTAAGAAGAGTCAGTCCTCTTGTACTTAAGTCGGCATTATGCCTTTTGTATTTAATTCCGAAGCAATATCTGTGTTTCTTCGTCAATAAGAAGGTCAGGGGGATACAGTAAACCAGAAGTGAAGCATCGGAATCTATAACTAGTGTCACAGAAATGGTACAAAACATACACAGTAAGAAGAGCCAGTCTTCTTGTACTTAAGTCGGCATTGTGCCTTTTGTATTTAATTAAGATGCAATTTCTGTGTTTCATCGTCAATAATAAGGTCAGAGGGATACAGTATACCTGAAGTGAAGCATCGGAATCTATAACTAGTGTCACAGGAATGGTTCAAGACATGGACAGTAATAAGAGTCAGTCTTCTTGTACTTAAGTCGGCATTGTGCCTTTTGTATATAATTCCGATGCAATATCTGTGTTTCATCGTCTATAAGAAGCTCAGAGGAATACAGTAAACCTGAAGTGAAGCTTCGGAATCTATAACTAGTGTCACAGGAATGGTTCAAAACTTAGACAGTAAGAAGAGTTAGTTTTCTTGTACTTAAGTCCGTGTTGTGCCTTTTGTATTTAATTCCGATGCAATTTCTGTGTTTCATCGTCAATAAGAAGGTGAGAGGGATACAGTAAACCTGAAGTGAAGCATCGGAATCTATAACTAGTGTCACACGAATGGTTCAAAACGTAGACAGTGAGAAGAGTCAGTCTTTTTGTACTTAAGTCGGCATTGTGCCTCTTGTATTTAATTCCGATGCAATTTACGTGTTTCACCGTTAATAATATGGTCAGAGGGATACAGTATACCTGAAGTGAAGCATCGGAATCTATAACTAGTGTCACAGGAATGGTTCAAAACATAGACAGTAATAAGAGTCAGTCTTCTTGTACTTAAGTCGGCATTGTGCTTTTTGAATTTAATTAAGATGCAATTTCTGTGTTTTATCGTCAATAATAAGGTCAGAGGAATACAGTATACCTGAAGTGAAGCATCGGAATCTATAACTAGTGTCACAGGAATGGTTCACGACATAGACAGTAATAAGAGTCAGTCTTCTTGTACTTAAGTCGGCATTGTGCCTTTTGTATATAATTCCGATGCAATATCTGTGTTTCATCGTCTATAAGAAGCTCAGAGGGATACAGTAAACCTGAAGTGAAGCTTCGGAATCTATAACTAGTGTCACAGGAATGGTTCATGACTTAGACAGTAAGAAGAGTTAGTTTTCTTGTACTTAAGTCAGCGTTGTGCCTTTTGTATTTAATTCCGATGCAATTTCTGTGTTTCATCGTCAATAAGAAGGTGAGAGGGATACAGTAAACCTGAAGTGAAGCATCGGAATCTATAACTAGTGTCACAGGAATGGTTCAAAACATAGACAGTGAGAAGAGTCAGTCTTTTTGTACTTAAGTCGGCATTGTGCCTTTTGTATTTAATTCTAATGCAATTTCTGTGTTTCATCGTCAATACGAAGGTCAGAGGGATACAGTAAACCAGAAGTGAAGCATCGGAATCTATAACTAGTGTCACAGGAATGGTTCAAAACATAGACAGTAGGAAGAGGCAGCCTTCTTCTACTTAAGTCGGCAATGTGCCTTTTGTATTTAATTCCGATGCAATTTACGTGTTTGATCGTCAATGAGAAGGTCAGAGGGATGCAGTAAATCTAAAGTGAAGCATCGGAATCTATAACTAGTGTCACAGGAATGGTGCAAAACATAGACAGTAGGAAGAGTCAGTTTTCTTGTACTTAAGTCGGCGTTGTGTGTTTTGTATTTGATTCCGATGCAATTTCTGTATTTCATCGTCAATAAGAAGGTCACAGGGATATAGTGAACCTGAAGTGAAGCATCGGAATCTATAACTAGTTTCACAGGAATAGTTCAAAATATAAACAATAAGAAGAGTCAGTTTTCTTGTACTTAGGTCGGCATTGTGCCTTTTGTACTTATTTCCGATGCAATTTCTGTGTTTCATTGTCTATAAGAAGGTCAGAGGGATACAGTAAACCTGAAGTGAAGCTTCGGAATCTATAACTAGTGTCACAGGAATGGTTCAAATCATAGACAGTACGAAGAGTTAATTTTCTTGTACTTAAGTCGGCGTTGTGCCTTTTGTATTTAATTCCGAAGCAATTTCTGTGTTTCATCGTCAATACGAAGGTCAGAGGGATACAGTTAACCTGAAGTGAAGCATCGGAATCTATAACTAGTGTCACAGGAATGGTTCAAAACATAGACAGTAAGAAGAGTCAGTCCTCTTGTACTTAAGTCGGCATTGTGCCTTTTGTATTTAATTCCGAAGCAATATCTGTGTTTCTTCGTCAATAAGAAGGTCAGGGGGATACAGAAAACCTGAAGTGAAGCATCGGAATCTATAACTAGTGTCACAGAAATGGTTCAAAGCATACACAGTAAGAAGAGCCAGTCTTCTTGTACTTGAGTCGGCATTGTGCCTTTTGTATTTAATTCCGATGCAATTTCTGTGTTTCATCGTCAACAAGAAGGTCAGAGGGATACAGTAAACCTGAAGTGAAGCATCGGAATCTATAACTAGTGTCACAGCAATTGTTCAAATCATAGACAGTATTAAGAGTCAGTCTTCTTGTACTTAAGTCGGCATTGTGCTTTTTGTATTTAATTCCGATGCAATTTACGTGTTTCACCGTTAATAAAAAGGTCAGAGGGATACAGTATACCTGAAGTGAAGCATCCAAATCTATAACTAGTGTCACAGGAATGGTTCAAAACATAGACAGTAATAAGAGTCAGTCTTCTTGTACTTAAGTCGGCATTGTGCCTTTTGTATTTAATTAAGATGCAATTTCTGTGTTTCATCGTCAATAATAAGGTCAGAGGGATACAGTATACCTGAAGTATAGCATCGGAATCTATAACTAGTGTCACAGGAATGGTTCAAAACATAGACAGTAATAAGAGTCAGTCTTCTTGTACTTAAGTCGGCATTGTGCCTTTTGTATATAATTCCGATGCAATATCCGAGTTTCATCGTCAATACGAAGGTCAGAGGGATACAGTAAACCAGAAGTGAAGCATCGGGATCTATTACTAGTGTCACAGGAATGGTTCCAAACATAGACAGTATGAAGAGTCTGTCTTCTTGTACTTAAGTCAGCATTGTGCCTTTTGTATTTAATTCCGATGCAATTTACGTGTTTCATCGACAATAATAAGGTCAGAGGGATACAGTAAACCAGAAGTGAAGCATGGGAATCTATAAGTAGTGTCACAGGAATGGTTCAAAACATAGACAGTGAGAAGAGTCAGTCTATTTGTACTTAAGTCGGCATTGTGCCTTTTGTATTTAATTCCGATGCAATTTCTGTGTTTCATCGTCAATACGAAGGTCAGAGGGATACAGTTAACCTGAAGTGAAGCATCGGAATCTATGACTAGTGTCACAGGAATGGTTGAAAACATAGACAGTAGGACGAGTCAATCCTCTTGTACTTAAGTCGGCATTGTACCTTTTGTATTTAATTCCGAAGCAATATCTGTGTTTCTTCGTCAATAAGAAGGTCAGGGGGATACAGTAAACCTGAAGTGAAGCATCGGAATCTATAACTAGTGTCACAGAAATGGTTCAAAACATAGACAGTAAGAAGAGCCAGTCTTCTTGTACTTGAGTCGGCATTGTGCCTTTTGTATTTAATTCCGATACAATTTCTGTGTTTCATCGTCAACAAGAAGGTCAGAGGGATACAGTAAACCTGAAGTGAAGCATCGGAATCTATAACTAGTGTCATAGCAATTGTTCAAAACATAGACAGTATTAAGAGTCAGTCTTCTTGTACTTAAGTCGGCATTGTGACTTTTGTATTTAATTCCGATGCAATTTACGTGTTTCACCGTTAATAGTAAGGTCAGAGGGATACAGTATACCTGAAGTGAAGCATCGGAATTTATAACTTGTGTCACAGGAATGGTTCAAAACATAGACAGTAATAAGAGTCAGTCTTCTTGTACTTAAGTCGGCATTGTACCTTTTGTATTTAATTCAGATGCAATTTCTGTGTTTTATCGTCAATAATAAGGTCAGAGGGATACAGTATACCTGAAGTGAAGCATCGGAATCTATAACTAGTGTCACAGGAATGGTTCAAAACATAGACAGTAATAAGAGTCAGTCTTCTTGTACTTAAGTCGGCATTGTGCTTTTTGTATATAATTCCGATGCAATATCTGTGTTTCATCGTCTATAAGAAGCTCAGAGGGATACAGTTAAACTGAAGTGAAGCTTCGGAATCTATAACTAGTGTCACAGGAATGGTTCAAAACATAGACAGTAAGAAGAGATAATTTTCTTGTACTTAAGTCGGCGTTGTGCCTTTTGTATTTAATTCCGAAGCTATTTCTGTGTTTCATCGTCAATACGAAGGTCAGAGGGATACAGTTAACCTGAAGTGAAGCATCGGAATCTATAACTAGTGTCACAGGAATGGTTCAAAACATAGACAGTAAGAAGAGTCAGTCCTCTTGTACTTAAGTCGGCATTGTGCCTTTTGTATTTAATTCCGAAGCAATATCTGTGTTTCTTCGTCAATAAGAAGGTCAGGGGGATACAGTAAACCTGAAGTGAAGCATCGGAATCCATAACTAGTGTCACAGAAATGGTTCAAAACATACACAGTAAGAAGAGCCAGTCTTCTTGTACTTGAGTCGGCATTGTGCCTTTTGTATTTAATTCCGATGCAATTTCTGTGTTTCATCGTCAACAAGAAGGTCAGAGGGATACAGTAAACCTGAAGTGAAGCATCGGAATCTATAACTAGTGTCACAGCAATTGTTCAAATCATAGACAGTATTAAGAGTCAGTCTTCTTGTACTTGAGTCGGCATTGTGCCTTTTGTATTTAATTCCGATGCAATTTCTGTGTTTCATCGTCAATAAGAAGGTGAGAGGGATACAGTGAACCTGAAGTGAAGCATCGGAATCTATAACTAGTGTCACAGGAATGGTTCAAAACATAGACAGTGAGAAGAGTCACTCTTTTTGTACTTAAGTCGGCATTGTGCCTTTTGTATTTAATTCTGATGCAATTTCTGTGTTTCATCGTCAATACGAAGGTCAGAGGGATACAGTAAACCTGAAGTGAAGCATCGGAATCTATAACTAGTGTCACAGGAATGGTTCAAAACATAGACAGTAGGAAGAGTCAGTCCTCTTGTACTTAAGTCGGCATTGTGCCTTTTGTATTAAATTCCGAAGCAATATCTGTGTATCTTCGTCAATAAGAAGGACAGAGGGATACAGTAAACCTGAAGTGAAGCATGGGAATCTATAACTAGTGTCACAGAAATGGTTCAAAACATAGACAGTATGAAGAGGCAGTCATCTTGTACTTGAGTCGGCATTGTGCGTTTTGTATTTAATTCCGATGCAATTTCTGTGTTTCGTCGTCAATAAGAAGGTCAGAGGGATACAGTAAACCTGAAGTGAAGCATCGGAATCTATAACTAGAGTCACAGGAATTGTTCAAAACATAGACAGTATGTAGAGTCAGTCTTCTTCTACTTAAGTCGGCATTGTGCCTTTCGTATTTAATTCCGATGCAATTTACGTGTTTCATCGTCAATGAGAAGGTCAGAGGGATGCAGTAAATCTAAAGTGAAGCATCGGAATCTATAACTAGTGTCACAGGAATGGTGCAAAACATAGACAGTAGGAAGAGTCAGTTTTCTTGTACTTAAGTCGGCATTGTGTGTTTTGTATTTGATTCCGATGCAATTTCTGTGTTTCATCGTCAATAAGAAGGTCACAGGGATATAGTAAACCTGAAGTGAAGCATCGGAATCTATAACTAGTTTCACAGGAATAGTTCAAAACATAACCAGTAAGAAGAGTCAGTTTTCTTGTACTTAGGTCGGCATTGTGCCTTTTGTATTTATTTCCGATGCAATATCTGTGTTTCATTGTCAATAAGAAGGTCAGAGGGATACAGTAAACCTGAAGTGAAGCATCGGAATCTATAACTAGTGTCACAGGAATGGTTCGAACCATAGACAGTAATAAGAGTCAGTCTTCTTGTACTTAAGTCGGCATTGTGCCTTTTGTATTTAATTAAGATGCAATATCTGTGTTTCATCGTCTATAAGAAGCTCAGAGGGATACAGTAAACCTGAAGTGAAGCTTCGGAATCTATAACTAGTGTCACAGGAATGGTTCAAAACATAGACAGTAATAAGAGTTAGTCTTCTTGTACTAAGTCGGCATTTTGCATTTTGTATCTAATTCCGATGCAATTTCTGTGTTTCATCGTCAATACGAAGGTCAGAGGGCTACAGTAAACCTGAAGTGAAGCATCGGAATCTATAACTAGTGTCACAGATATGGTTCAAAACTTACACAGTAAGAAGAGCCAGTCTTCTTGTACTTGAGTCGGCATTGTGCCTTTTGTATTTAATTCCGATGCAATTTCTGTGTTTCATCGTCAACAAGAAGGTCAGAGGGATACAGTAAACCTGAAGTGAAGCATCGGAATCTATAGCTAGTGTCACAGCAATTGTTCAAAACATAGACAGTATTAAGGGTCAGTCTTCTTGTACTTAAGTCGGCATTGTGCCTTTTGTATTTAATTCCGATGCAATTTACGTGTTTCACCGATAATAATAAGGTCAGAGTGATACAGTATACCTGAAGTGAAGCATCGGAATCTATAACTAGTGTCACAGGAATGGTTCGAACCATAGACAGTAATAAGAGTCAGTCTTCTTGTACTTAAGTCGGCATTGTGCCTTTTGTATTTAATTAAGATGCAATTTCTGTGTTTCATCCTCAATAATAAGGTCAGAGGGATACAGTATACCTGAAGTGAAGCATCGGAATCTATAACTAGTGTCACAGGAATGGTTCAAAACATAGACAGTAATAAGAGTCAGTCTTCTTGTACTTAAGTCGGCATTGTGCCTTTTGTATATAATTCCGATGCAATATCTGTGTTTCATCGTCTATAAGAAGCTCAGAGGGATACAGTAAACCTGAAGTGAAGCTTCGGAATCTATAACTAGTGTCACAGGAATGGTTCAAAACATAGACAGTAAGAAGAGTTAATTTTCTTGTACTTAAGTCGGCGTTGTGCCTTTTGTATTTAATTCCGATGCAATTTCTGTAAATCATCGTCAATAAGAAGGTCAGAGGGATACAGTAAACCTGAAGTGAAGCATCGGAATCTATAACTAGTGTCACAGGAATGGTTGAAAACATAGACAGTGAGAAGAGTCAGTCTTTTTGTACTTAAGTCGGCATTGTGCCTTTTGTATTTAATTCTGATGCAATTTCTGTGTTTCATCGTCAATACGAAGGTCAGAGGGATACAGTAAACCTGATGTGAAGCATCGGAATCTATAACTAGTGTCACAGGAATGGTTCAAAACATAGACAGTAGGAAGAGTCAGTCCTGTTGTACTTACGTCAGCATTGTGCCATTTGTATTTAATTCCGAAGTAATATCTGTATTTCTTCGTCAATTAGAAGGTCAGAGGGCTACAGTAAACCTGAAGTGAAGCATGGGAATCTATAACTAGTGTCACAGAAATGGTTCAAAACATAGACAGTAAGAAGAGCCAGTCTTCTTGTACTTGAGTCGGCATTGTGCCTTTTGTATTTAATTCCGATGCAATTTCTGTGTTTCATCTCCAATAAGAAGGTCAGAGGGATACAGTAAACCTGAAGTGAAGCATCGGAATCTATAACTAGTGTCACAGGAATTGTTCAAATCATAGACAGTATGAAGAGTCAGTCTTCTTGTACTTAAGTCGGCATTGTGCCTTTTGTATGTAATTCCGATGCAATTTCAGTGTTTCATCGTCAATACGAAGGTCAGGGGGATACAGTAAACCAGAAGTGAAGCATCGGGATCTATTACTAGTGTCACAGGAATGGTTCAAAACATAGACAGTATGAAGAGTCTGTGTTCTTGTACTTAAGTGAGCATTGTGCCTTTTGTATTTCATTCCGATGCAATTTACGTGTTTCATCGTCAATAAGAAAGTCAGAGGGATACAGTAAACCAGAAGTGAAGCATCGGAATCTATAACTAGTGTCACAGGAATGGTTCAAAATATAGACAGTTAGAAGAGTCAGTCTTTTTGTACTTAAGTCGTCATTGTGCCTTTTGTATTTAATTCCGATGCAATTTCTGTGTTTCATCGTCAATACGAAGGTCAGAGGGATACAGTAAACCTGAAGTGAAGCATCGGAATCTATAACTAGTGTCACAGGAATGGTTCAAAACATAGACAGTAGGAAGAGTCAGTCCTCTTGTCGGCATTGTGCATTTTGTATTTAATTCCGAAGCCATATCTGTTTTTCTTCGTCAATAAGAAGGTCAGAGGGATACAGTAAACCTGAAGTGAAGCATCGGAATTTATAACTAGTGTCACAGAAATGGTTCAAACATAGACAGTAAGAAGAGCCAGTCTTCTTGTACTTGAGTCGGCATTGTGCCTTTTGTATTTAATTCCGATGCAATTTACGTGTTTGATCGTCAATAAGAAGGTCAGAGGGATGCAGTAAATCTGAAGTGAAGCATCGGAATCTATAACTAGTGTCACAGGAATGGTTCAAAACATAGACAGTAGGAAGAGTCAGTTTTCTTGTACTTAAGTCGGCATTGTGTGTTTTGTATTTGATTCCGATGGAATTTCTGTGTTTCATCGTCAATAAGAAGGTGACAGGGATATAGTAAACCTGAAGTGAAGCATCGGAATCTATAACTAGTGTCACAGGAATGGTTCAAAACATAACCAGTAAGAAGAGTCAGTTTTCTTGTACTTAGGTCGGCATTGTGCCTTTTGTATTTAATTCCGATGCACTTTCTGTGTTTCATTGTCAATAAGAAGGTCAGTGGGATACAGTAAACCTGAAGTGAAGCATGGGAATCTATAACTAATGTCACAGGAATGGTTCAAAGCATAGACAGTATGAAGAGTCTGTCTTCTTGTACTTAAGTCAGCATTGTGCCTTTTGTATTTAATTCCGATGCAATTTACGTGTTTCATCGTCAATAAGAAGGTCAGAGGCATACAGTAAACCAGAAGTGAAGCATCGGAATCTATAACTAGTGTCGCAGGAATGGTTCAAAACATAGACAGTGAGAAGAGTCAGTCTTTTTGTACTTAAGTCGGCATTGTGCCTTTTGTATTTAATTCCGATGCAATTTCTGTGTTTCATCCTCAATACGAAGGTCAGAGGGATACAGTAAACCTGAAGTGAAGCATCGGAACCTATAACTAGTGTCACAGGAATGGTTCAAAACATAGACAGTAATAAGAGTCAGTCTTCTTGTACTTAAGTCGGCATTGTGCCTTTTGTATTTAATTAAGATGCTATTTCTGTGTTTCATCGTCAATAATAAGGTCAGAGGGATACAGTATACCTGAAGTGAAGCATCATAGTCTATAACTAGTGTCACAGGAATGGTTCATACATAGACAGTAATAAGAGTCAGTCTTCTTGTACTTAAGTCGGCATTGTGCCTTTTGTATATAATTCCCATGCAAAATCTGTGTTTCATCGTCTATAAGAAGCTCAGAGGGTTACAGTAAACCTGAATTGAAGCTTCGGAATCTATAACTAGTGTCACAGGAATGGTTCAAAACATAGACAGTAAGAAGAGTTAGTTTTCATGTACTTAAGTCGGCGTTGTGCCTTTTGTATTTAATTCCGATGCAATTTCTGTGTTTCATCGTCAATAACAAGGTCAGAGGGATACAGTAAACCTGAAGTGAAGCATCGGAATCTATAACTAGTGTCACAGGAATGGTTCAAAACATAGACAGTGAGAAGAGTCAGTCTTTTTGTACTTAAGTCGGCATTGTGCCTTTTGTATTTAATTCCGAAGCAATATCTGTGTTTCTTCGTCAATAAGAAGGTTAGAGGGATACAGTAAACTTGAAGTGAAGCATCGGAATCTATAATTAGTGTCACAGAAATGTTTCAAAACATAGACAGTAAGAAGAGCCAGTCTTCTTGTACTTGAGTCGGCATTGTGCCTTTAGTATTTAATTCCGATGCAATTTCTGTGTTTCATCGTCAATAAGAAGGTCAGAGGGATACCGTAAACCTGAAGTGAAGCATCGGAATCTATAACTAGTGTCACAGGAATTGTTCAAAACATAGACAGTAATAAGAGTCAGTCTTCTTGTACTTAAGTCGGCATTGTGCCTTTTGTATTTAATTCCGATGCATTTTACGTGTTTGATCGTCAATAAGAAGGTCAGAGGGATGCAGTAAAACTGAAGTGAAGCATCGGAATCTATAAATAGTGTCACAGGAATGGTTCAAAACATAGACAGTAGGAAGAGTCAGTTTTCTTGTACTTAAGTCGGCATTGTGTGTTTTGTATTTGATTCCGATGCAATTTCTGTGTTTCATCGTCAATAAGAAGGTCACAGGGATATAGTAAACCTGAAGTGAAGCATCGGAATCTATAACTAGTTTTACAGGAATGGTTCAAAACATAACCAGTAAGAAGAGTCAGTTTTCTTGTACTTCGGTCGGCATTGTGCCTTTTGTATTTAATTCCGATGCAATATCTGTTTTTCATTGTCAATAAGAAGGTCAGAGGGATACAGTATACCTGAAGTGAAGCATCGGAATCTATAACTAGTGTCACAGGAATGGTTCAAACATAGACAGTAATAAGAGTCAGTCTTCTTGTACTTAAGTCGGCATTGTGCCTTTTGTATTTAATTCCGATGCAATTTACGTGTTTCATCGTCAATAAGAAGGTCAGAGGCATACAGTAAACCAGAAGTGAAGCATCGGAATCTATAACTAGTGTCACAGGAATGGTTCAAAACATAGACAGTGAGAAGAGTCAGTCTTTTTGTACTTAAGTCGGCATTGTGCCTTTTGTATTTAATTCCGATGCAATTTCTGTGTTTCATCCTCAATACGAAGGTCAGAGGGATACAGTAAACCTGAAGTGAAGCATCGGAACCTATAACTAGTGTCACAGGAATGGTTCAAAACATAGACAGTAATAAGAGTCAGTCTTCTTGTACTTAAGTCGGCATTGTGCCTTTTGTATTTAATTAAGATGCAATTTCTGTGTTTCATCGTCAATAATAAGGTCAGAGGGATACAGTATACCTGAAGTGAAGCATCGGAATCTATAACTAGTGTCACAGGAATGGTTCATACATAGACAGTAATAAGAGTCAGTCTTCTTGTACTTAAGTCGGCATTGTGCCTTTTGTATATAATTCCCATGCAAAATCTGTGTTTCATCGTCTATAAGAAGCTCAGAGGGTTACAGTAAACCTGAATTGAAGCTTCGGAATCTATAACTAGTGTCACAGGAATGGTTCAAAACATAGACAGTAAGAAGAGTTAGTTTTCTTGTACTTAAGTCGGCGTTGTGCCTTTTGTATTTAATTCCGATGCAATTTCTGTGTTTCATCGTCAATAACAACGTCAGAGGGATACAGTAAACCTGAAGTGAAGCATCGGAATCTATAACTAGTGTCACAGGAATGGTTCAAAACATAGACAGTGAGAAGAGTCAGTCTTTTTGTACTTAAGTCGGCATTGTGCCTTTTGTATTTAATTCCGAAGCAATATCTGTGTTTCTTCGTCAATAAGAAGGTTAGAGGGATACAGTAAACTTGAAGTGAAGCATCGGAATCTATAATTAGTGTCACAGAAATGTTTCAAAACATAGACAGTAAGAAGAGCCAGTCTTCTTGTACTTGAGTCGGCATTGTGCCTTTAGTATTTAATTCCGATGCAATTTCTGTGTTTCATCGTCAATAAGAAGGTCAGAGGGATACCGTAAACCTGAAGTGAAGCATCGGAATCTATAACTAGTGTCACAGGAATTGTTCAAAACATAGACAGTAATAAGAGTCAGTCTTCTTGTACTTAAGTCGGCATTGTGCCTTTTGTATTTAATTCCGATGCAATTTACGTGTTTGATCGTCAATAAGAAGGTCAGAGGGATGCAGTAAAACTGAAGTGAAGCATCGGAATCTATAAATAGTGTCACAGGAATGGTTCAAAACATAGACAGTAGGAAGAGTCAGTTTTCTTGTACTTAAGTCGGCATTGTGTGTTTTGTATTTGATTCCGATGCAATTTCTGTGTTTCATCGTCAATAAGAAGGTCACAGGGATATAGTAAACCTGAAGTGAAGCATCGGAATCTATAACTAGTTTTACAGGAATGGTTCAAAACGTAACCAGTAAGAAGAGTCAGTTTTCTTGTACTTCGGTCGGCATTGTGCCTTTTGTATTTAATTCCGATGCAATATCTGTTTTTTATTGTCAATAAGAAGGTCAGAGGGATACAGTATACCTGAAGTGAAGCATCGGAATCTATAACTAGTGTCACAGGAATGGTTCAAACATAGACAGTAATAAGAGTCAGTCTTCTTGTACTTAAGTCGGCATTGTGCCTTTTGTATTTAATTCAGATGCAATTTACGTGTTTGATCGTCAATAAGAATGTCAGAGGGATGCAGTAAATCTGAAGTGAAGCATCGGAATCTATAACTAGTGTCACAGGAATGGTTCAAAACATAGACAGTAGGAAGAGTCAGTTTTCTTGTACTTAAGTCGGCATTGTGTGTTTTGTATTTGATTCCGATGCAATTTCTGTGTTTCATCGTCAACAAGAAGGTCACAGGGATATAGTAAACCTGAAGTGAAGCATCTGAATCTATAACTAGTTTTACAGGAATGGTTCAAATCATAACCAGTAAGAAGAGTCAGTTTTCTTGTACTTCGGTCGGCATTGTGCCTTTTGTATTTAATTCCGATGCAATATCTGTTTTTCATTGTCAATAAGAAGGTCAGAGGGATACAGTAAACCTGAAGTGAAGCATCGGAATCTATAGCTAGTGTCACAGGAATGGTTCAAAACATAGACAGTAATAAGAGTCAATCTTCTTGTACTAAGTCGGCATTGTGCCTTTTGTATATAATTCCGATGCAATTCCTGTGTTTCATCGTCAATAAGAAGGTCAGAGGGATACAGTAAACCTGAAGTGAAGCAACGGAATCTATAACTAGTGTCAGAGGAATGGTTCAAAAAATAGACAGTAACAAGAGTCAGTGTTCTTGTTCTGAAGTCGGCTTTGTGCCATTTGCATTTAATTAAGATACAATTTCTGTGTTTCATCGTCAATAATAAGGTCAGAGGGATACAGTATACCTGAAGTGAAGCATCGGAATCTATAACTAGTGTCACAGGAATGGTTCAAAACATAGATAGTGAGAAGAGTCAGTCTTTTTGTACTTAAGACGGCATTGTGCCTTTTGTATTTAATTCCGATGCAATTTCTGTGTTTCATCGTCAATACGAAGGTCAGAGGGATACACTAAACCTGAAGTGAAGCATCGGAATCTATAACTAGTGTCACAGGAATGGTTCAAAACATAGACAGTAAGAAGAGTCAGTCCTCTTGTACTTAAGTCGGCATTGTGCCTTTTGTATTTAATTCCGAAGCAATATCTGTGTTTCTTCGTCAATAAGAAGGTCAGAGGGATACAGTAAACCTGAAGTGAAGCATCAGAATCTATAACTAGTGTCACAGAAATGGTTCAAAACATAGACAGTAAGAAGAGCCAGTCTTCTTGTACTTGAGTCGGCATTGTGCCTTTTGTATTTAATTCCGATGCAATTTCTGTGTTTCATCGTCAATAAGAAGGTCAGAGGGATACAGTAAACCTGAAGTGAAGCATCGGAATCTATAAATAGTGTCACAGGAATTGTTCAAAACATAGACCGTATGAAGAGTCAGTCTTCTTGTACTTAAGTCGGCATTGTGCCTTTTGTATTTAATTCCGATGCAATTTACGTGTTTGATCGTCAATAAGAAGGTCAGAGGGATACAGTAAACCAGAAGTGAAGCATCGGAATCTATAACTAGTGTCACAGAAATGGTTCAAAACATAGACAGTAAGAAGAGTCAGTTTTCTTGTACTGAAGTCGGCATTGTGTGTTTTGTATTTAATTCCGATGCAATTTCTGTGTTTCATCGTCAATAAGAAAGTCACAGGGATGCAGTAAACCTGAAGTGAAGCATCGGAATCTATAACTAGTGTCACAGGAATGGTTCAAAACATAACCAGTAAGAAGAGATAGTTTTCTTGTACTTAAGTCGCCATTGTTCCTTTTGTATTTAATTCCGATGCAATTTCTGTGTTTCATTGTCAATAAGAAGGTCAGAGGGATACAGTAAACCTGAAGTGAAGCATCGGAATCTATAACTAGTGTCACAGGAATGGTTCAAAACATAGACAGTAATAAGCGTCAGTCTTCTTGTACTTAAGTCGGCATTGTGCCTTTTGTATATAATTCCGATGCAATTTCTGTGTTTTCATCGTCAATAAGAAGGTCAGAGGGATACAGTAAACATGAAGTGAGGCAACGGAATCTATAACTAGTGTCACAGGAATGGTTCAAAAACTAGACAGTAAGAAGAGTCAGTGTTCTTGTTCTGAAGTCGGCATTGTGCCATTTGTATTAATTAAGATGCAATTTCTGTGTTTCATCGTCAATAATAAGGTCAGAGGGATACAGAATACCTGAAGTGAAGCATCGGAATCTATAACTAGTGTCACAGGAAAGGTTCAAATCATAGACAGTATGAAGAGTCAGTCTTCTTGTACTTAAGTCAGCATTGTGCCTTTTGTATTTAATTCCGATGCAATATACGTGTTTCATCGTCAATAAGAGGGTCAGAGGGATACAGTAAACCAGAAGCGACGCATCGGAATCTATAACTAGTGTCACAGGAATGGTTCAAAACACAGACAGTAATAAGTGTCAGTCTTCTTGTACTTAAGTCGGCATTGTTCCTTTTGTATATAAGTCAGATGCAATTTCTGTGTTTCCTCGTCAATAAGAAGGTCAGAGGGATACAGTAAACCTGAAGTGAAGCAACGGAATCTATAACTAGTGACCAGGAATGGTTCAAAAATAGACAGTAAGAGGAGTCAGTGTTCTTGTTCTGAAGTCGGCATTGTGCCATTTGTATTTAATTAAAATGCAATTTCTGTGTTTCATCGTCAATAATATGGTCAGAGGGATACAGTATACCTGAAGTGAAGCATCGGAATCTATAACTAGTGTCACAGGAATGGTTCAAAAAATAGACAGTAAGAAGAGTCAGTGTTCTTGTTCTGAAGTCGGCTTTGTGCCATTTGTATTTAATTAAGATGCAATTTCCTTGTTTCATCGTCAATACGTAGGTCAGTGGGATACAGTAACCAGAAGTGAAGCATCGGGATCTATTACAAGTGTCACAGGAATGGTTTAAAGCATAGACAGTATGAAGAGTCTGTCTCCTTGTACTTAAGTCAGCATTGTGCCTTTTGTATTTAATTCCGATGCAATTTACTAGTTTCATCGTCAATAAGAAGGTCAGAGGGATACAGTAAACCAGAAGTGAAGCATCGGAATCTATAACTAGTGTCACAGGAATGGTTCAAAACATACACAGTAAGAAGAGTCAGTTTTCTTGTACTTAAGTCGGCATTGTGTGTTTTTGTATTTAATTCTGATGCAATTTCTGTGTTTCATCGTCAATAAGAAGGTCACAGGGATACAGTAAACCTGAAGTGAAGCATCGGAATCTATAACTAGGGTCACAGGAATGGTTCAAAACATAAACAGTAAGAAGAGTCAGTTTTCTTGTACTTAGGTCGGCATTGTGCCTTTTGTATTTAATTCCGATGCAATTTCTGTGTTTCATTGTCAATAAGAAGGTCAGAGGGATACAGTAAACCTGAAGTGAAGCATCGGAATCTATCACTAGTGTCACAGGAATGGTTCAAAACATAGACAGTAGGAAGAGTCAGTCCTCTTGTACTTAAGTCGGCGTTGTGCCTTTTGTATATAATTCCGAAGCAAGATCTGTGTTTCTTCGTCAATAAGAAGGTCAGAGGGATACAGTAAACCTGAAGTGAAGCATCGGAACCTATAACTAGTGTCACAGAAATGGTTCAAAACATAGACAGTAAGAAGAGCCAGTCTTCTTGTACTTGAGTCGGCATTGTGCCTTTTGTATTTAATTCCGATGCAATTTCTGTGTTTCATCGTCAATAAGAAGGTCAGAGGGATACAGTAAACCTGAAGTGAAGCATCGGAATCTATAACTAGTGATACAGGAATTGTTCAAACATAGACAGTATGTAGAGTCAGTCTTCTTGTACTTAAGTCGGCATTGTGCCTTTTGTATTTAATTCCGATACAATTTACGTGTTTCATCGTCAATAAGAAGGTCAGAGGGATACAGTAAATCTGAAGTGAAGCATCGGAATCCATAACTAGTGTCACAGGAATGGTTCAAAACATAGACATTGGGAAGAGTCAGTTTTCTTGTACGTAAGTCGGCATTGTGTGTTTTGTATTAATTCCGATGCAATTTCTGTGTTTCATCGTGAATAAGAAGGTCACAGGGATGCAGTAAACCTGAAGTGGAGCATCGGAATCTATAACTAGTGTCACAGGAATGGTTCAAAACATATCCAGTAAGAAGAGATAGTTTTCTTGTACTTAAGTCGCCATTGTTCCTTTTGTATTTAATTACGATGCAATTTCTGTGTTTCATTGTCAATAAGAAGGTCAGATGGATACAGTAAACCTGAAGTGAAGCATCGGAATCTATAACTAGTGTCACAGGAATGGTTCAAAATATAGATATTAAGAAGAGTCTGTTTTCTTGTACTTAAGTCGGCATTGTGCGTTTTCTATTTCATTCCGATGCAATTTCTGTGTTTCGTCGTCAATAACAAGGTCCAAGGGATACAACTAACCTGAAGTGAAGCATTGGAATCTAAAACCGGTCTCACAGGAAAGGTTCAAACATAGACAGTAAGAAGAGCCAGTCTTCTTGTACTTGAGTCGGCATTGTGCCTTTTGTATATAATTCCGATGCAATATCTATGTTTTATCATCTATAAGAAGCTCAGAGGGATACACTAAACCTGAAGTGAAACTTCGGAATCTATAACTAGTGTCACAGGAATGGTTCAAAAACATAGACATTAAGAAGAGTCAGTTTTCTTGTACTTAAGTCGGCGTTGTGCCTTTTGTATTTAATTCCGATGCAATTTCTGTGTTTCATCGTCAATAAGAAGGTCAGAGGGATACAATAAACCTGAAGTGAAGCATCGGAATCTATAACTAGTGTCACAGGAATGGTTCAAACATAGACAGTGAGAAGAGTCAGCCTTTTTGTACTTAAGTCGGCATTGTGCCTTTTGTATTTAATTCCGATGCAATTTACGAGTTTCATCGTCAGTAAGAAGGTCGGAGGGATACAGTAAATCGTAAGTGAAGCATCGGAATCTATAACTAGTGTCACAGGAATGTTTAAAACATAGACAGCTGGAAGAGTCAGTTTTCTTGTACTTAAGTCGGCATTGTGTGTTTTGTATTTAATTCCGATGCAATTTCTGTGTTTCATCATCAATAAGAAGGTTAGAGGGATACAGTAAACCTGAAATGAAGCATCGGAATCTATAACTACTGTCACAGGAATGGTTCAAAACATAACCAGTAAGAAGAGTCAGTTTTCTTGTAATTAGGTCGGCATTGTGCCTTTTGTATTTATTTCCTATGCAATTTCTGTGTTTCATTGTCAATAAGAAAGTCAGAGGGATACAGTAAACCTGAAGTGAAGCATCGGAATCTATAACTAGTGTCACAGGAATGGTTCAAAACATAGACAGTAAGAAGAGTCAGTTTTCTTGTAATAAAATCGGCATTGTGCCTTTTGTAAGTAATTCCGATGCAATTTCTGTGTTTCATCGTCAATTAGAAGGTCAGAGGGATACAGTAAACCTGAAGTGAAGCATCGGAATCTAAAACTAGTGTCACAGGAATGGTTCAAAACGTAGACAGTAAGAAGAGTCAATTTTCTTGCACTTAAGTCGTCATTGTGCCTTTTCTACTTAATTCCGATGCAATTTCCGTCTTTCGGCGTCAATACGATGGTCCAAGGGATACAGTAAACCTGAAGTGAAGCATCGGAATCTAAAACCGGTCTCAGAGGAAAGGTTTAAAATATACACAGTAAGAAGAGCCAGTCTTCTTGTACTTAAGTCGGCATTGTGCCTTTGTATTTAATTCCGATGCAATTTCTGCGTTTCATCGTCAGTACGACGGTCAGAGGGATACAGTAACCCTGAAGTGTAGCATCGGAATCTATAATAGTGTCACAGGAATGGTTCAAAACATAGACAGTAAGAAGAGTCAGTCTTCTTGTACTTAAGTCGGCATTGTGCCTTTTGTATTTAATTAAGATGCAATTTCTGTGTTTCATCGTCAATAATAAGGTCAGAGGGATACAGTATACCTGAAGTGAAGCATCGGAATCTATAACTAGTGTCACAGGAATGGTTCAAAACATAGACAGTAAGAAGAGTCAGTCTTCTAGTACTTAAGTCGGCATTGTGCTTTTTGTATTTAATTCCGATGCATTTTCTGGGTTTCATCGTCAATAAGGGGGTCAGAGGGATACAGTAAACCTGAAGTGATGCATCGGAATCCATAACTAGTGTCACAGGAATGGTTCAAATCATAGTCATTAAGAAGAGTCTGTCTTTTTGTACTTAAGTCTGCTTTGTGCCTTATGTATTTAATTCCGATGCAATTTCTGTGTTTCATCGTCAATACGAATGTCAGAGGGATACAGTAAACCAGAGGTGAAGCATCGGAATCTATAACTAGTGTTACAGGAATTGTTCAAACATAGACAGTAATAAGAGTCAGTCTTCTTGTGCTTAAGTCGGCATTGTGCCTTTTGTATATAATTCCGATGCATTTTCTGTGTTTCATCGTCAATAAGAGGGTCACAGGGATACAGTAAACCTGAAGTGATGCATCGGAATCTATAACTAGCGTCAAAGGAATGGTTCAAAACATAGATACTAAGAAGAGTCTGTTTTCTTGTACTTAAGTCGGCATTGTGCCTTTACTATTTAATTACGATGGAATTTCTGTGTTTCGTCGTCAGTAATAAGGTCCAAGGGATACAGTTAACCTGAAGTGAAGCAGCGGAATCTAAAACCGCTCTCACAGGAAAGGTTCAAAGCATAGACAGTAAGAAGAGCCAGCCATCTTGTACTTGAGTCGGCATTGTGCCTTTGTATTTAATTCCGATGCATTTTCTGTGTTTCATCGTCAGTACGACGGTCAGAGGGGTACAGTATACCTGAAGTGAAGCATCGGATTCTATAATAGTGTCACAGGAATGGTTCAAAACATAGACAGTAAGAAGAGTCAGTCTTCTTGTACTTAAGTCGGCATTGTGCCTTTTGTATTTAATTAAGATGCAATATCTGTGTTTCATCGTCAACAATAAGGTCAGAGGGATACAGTATACCTGAAGTGAAGCATCGGAATCTATATCTAGTGTTACAGGAGTGGTTCAAAACATAGACAGTAATAAGAGTCAGTCTTCTTGTACTTAAGTCGGCATTGTGCCTTTTCTATTTAATTCCGATGCAATTTCTGTGCTTCATCGGCAATAAGAAGGTCCAAGGGATACAGTAAACCTGGAGTGAAGCATCGAAGTCTTTAACTAGTGTCACAGGAATGGTTCAAAGCATAGACAGTAAGAAGAGTCAGCCATCTTGTACTTAAGTATGCATTTTGCTTTTTGTAATTAATAATTAATTCCGATGCAATTTCTGTGTTTCATCGTCAATAAGAAGGTCAGAGGGATACAGTAATCCTGAAGTGAAGCATTGGAATCTATGACTAGTGTCACAGGAATGGATCATAACATAGTCAGTAAGAAGAGTCAGTCTTCTTGTACTTAAGTCGGTATTGTGCTTTTCGTATTTAATTCCGATGCAATTTCTGTGTTTCATCGTCAATAAGAAGGTCCAAGGGATACAGTAAACCTGGAGTGAAGCATCGGAATCTATAACTAGTGTCACCGGAATGGTTCAAAACATAGTCAGTAAGAAGAGTCAGTCTTCTTGTACTTAAGTCGGCACTGTGCTTTTTGTATTTAATTCCGATGCAATTTCTGTGTTTCATCGTCAATAAGTAGGGCCAAGGGATACAGTAAACCTGGAGTGAAGCATCGGAATCTATAACTAGTGTCACAGTAATGGTTCAAAATATAGACAGTAAGATGAGTCAGTATTCTTGTACTTAAGTCGGCATTGTGCTTTTTCTATTTAATTCCGATGCAATTTCTGTGTTTCATCGTCAATAAGAAGGTCCAAGGGATACAGTAAACCTGAAGTGAAGCATCGGAATCTATAACTAGTGTCACGGGAATGGTTATAAACATAGACAGTAGGAAGAGTCAGTCTTCTTGTACTTAATCGCATTGTGCCTATTGTATTTAATTCCGATGCAATTTCTGTGCTTCATCGTCAATAAGAAGTTCAGAGGGATACAGTAAACCTGAAGTGAAGCATCGGAATTCTATAACTAGTGTCACAGGAATGGTTCAAAACATAGAGAGTTGTAAGATTCAATCTTCTTGTACTTAAGTCGGCATTGAGCCTTTTCTACTTAATTCCGATGCAATTTCTGTGGTTCATCGTCAATAATACGTTTGGAGGGATACAGTAAACCTGAAGTGAAGCAGCGGAATCTATGACTAGTGTCACAGGAATGGTTCAAAACATAGTCAGTGAGGTGAGTCAGTCTTCTTGTACTTAAGTTCTCATTGTGCCTTTTCTATTTATTCTGATGCAATTTCTGTGTTTCATCGTCAATAAGAAGGTCCAAGGGATACAGTAAACTGGAGTGAATCGTCGGAAACTATAACTAGTGTCACAGGAATGGTTAAAAACATAGACAGTAAGAAGAGTCAGACTTCTTTTACTTAAGTCGGCAGTGTTGCCTTTTGTATTCAACTCCGATGCAATTCTGTGTTTCATCGGCAATAAGAAGGTCCAAGGGATACAGTAACCTGGAGTGAAGCATCGAAGTCTATAACTAGTGTCACAGGAATGGTTCAAAACGTAGACAGTAACAAGAGTCAGTCTTCTTGTACTTAATTCGCATTGTGCCTTTTTGTATTTAATTCTGATGCAATTTCTGTGTTTTATCGTCAATAAGAAGGTCTGAGGGATACAGTAAACCTGAAGTGAGCATCGGAATCTATAACTAGTGTCACAGGAATGGTTCAAAGCATAGTCAGTAAGAGAGTCAGTCTTCTTGTACTTAAGGTCGGCACTGTGCTTTTTGTATTTAATTCCGATGCAATTTCTGTGTTTCATTCGTCAATAAGTAGGTCCAAGGGATACAATAAACCTGGAGTGAAGCATCGGAATCTATAACTAGTGTCACAGGGATGGTTCAAACCATAGACAGAAGATGAGTCAGTATTCTTGTACTTAAGTCGGCATTGTGCCTTTTCTATTTAATTCCGATGCAATTTCTGTGTTTCATCGTCAATAAGAAGGTCCAAGGGATACAGTAAACCTGAAGTGAAGCATCGGAATCTATAACTAGTGTCACA